>NC_134483.1:422069407-422259407 GCF_040206685.1 Ascaphus truei | reverse complement strand
AATCACAGGAGAATTGTCATTTTCATCTACCACAGTGAGTATAACCGTAGCATTAGTAGTTATTTGTGGAATTCCCCCATCTCTTGCCTGGACAATGAAGACAATCTGATTGACTTCTTCATGGTCAAAAGCTCTAAGTGCATAGATTGCGCCATTGGATGGGTCAATAGTTACATATGTGGTAATAGAACTACCTTGAATATAGCTTTCAAGAATGGTGTATGTAACCTGGCCATTTTCTGCTTGATCTGGATCTGTGGCTCTGACAGATGTGATGTGTGCTCCCGGAGAATTGTTCTCCACGACAACAATTTCATATCGGTTTGTCTGAAAGCGTGGTGGGTTGTCATTTTCATCACTTACTTGCACAGCAAAGTGCTTCACTGTAGAGAGACTTGGAATTCCCTTATCCTCTGCTATGACAGTCAAACTGTATTCAGATCTTTTTTCTCTGTCGAGTGTTGAGTTCGTTAATATTAAATAGTTGTTTTCATAAGTCTTTTGCAGCTTAAATTGCCCATGCCCGTGAAGTTTGCAGACTATTTCTCCATTAAGTCCAGAATCTTTATCTTGTACCCTAACAAAGGCTACAAAAGTGTCCAGTGGTGCCCCTTCAGAAATATAAGCTATTTCTTTTCCAGGAGACATTAAATTGAGATTAATCTCAGGTTTGTTGTCATTAACATCAACAACATTTATGATAATCTTGCAATGGGCTGGAATAGAATTGGGACCCAAATCCTGGGCCTGGACATCAATCTCATAGGATTTGGTGGTCTCATAGTCCACTTGCCTCATTAGTGTCAGTTGTCCCTTTTCTGGGTCCATTTTAAAAGTGTCAGTCATTTTGGGGGACACATGACTACTAAAAGAGTATACGACTTTACCATTAGCGCCCTCATCTGGATCAGTGGCATTTAGATCTATGAGCAAAGTTCCCACTGGTGAATTCTCAAGTAACTGTATAACATAAGATTGCTGTTCAAACACTGGGCTGTTGTCATTTGAATCCGATATGCTTATTTTGAGAATGGATGATCCGTATCTTTGCGGCACCCCCATGTCTGAGGCAGTGAGCTGAAGCTCATAGCTGGACTGCTGTTCCCTGTCCAATTCCCTAACAACAATGAGTTCTGCATATTTCGCGCCATCTGTCCTGGTCCTCACCTCAATGTTAAAATAATCGTTTTCAGAAAGTGAATAAGTATGGAGGGAATTGTCACCAACATCGGGATCGAATGCACTGTCCAAAGGGATCCGGGTGCCCACTGCTGCACTCTCAGATATTTCTATGGGAATCAGAGCCCTAGAAAACTGGGGAGCGTTATCGTTAATATCCAACACTTCAACTTCAATATGGAAAAGCTGCAGATGCTGCGTTGGCAGAGTGATCACATCAAACTCTATGGAGCAGTTGAAGTTTTTCTGACATAGCTGTTCCCGATCAATCTTAGCCCCTATGCTTATTTCTCCGTTATCCTCTCGGACTGTCAGCAAGGGCGAGTTCCCCCGCTGCATAGCTCGAAACCGAATTGAAGAGGGATTAGGCAATTTGGATAACACATCAGCTACATCCTCTGATAGTCTTGCAATCACCGAACCAATCATCTGTTCCTCGTAAATTCTGTACTTTAAATTCTTGCCAATTACATGTTTGTTAAAAGAAATTATCAATGCAAAAAATAGCATGAAGTTCATTTTACTGCTGTTTTGGTGCTTCCTGGAATTGCCGCAATCCATCATTTCCAAGAAAATTAAAATACAATTCTTTCAACTTCTTTTGGTAACCTAAACACAGTATACATTTGATTCTTTTTGCCAGGAAAAAAAAGTCCTTTTTAAAAAAAATACATGCAAGCGATATGTTATTAAGCCACAAAACTTTCTTCATACACACCGTTTCGGGCAAGATTTAATTAGCAACAACAATCCACTGTTTTCATTTGATTCCCAGTCCAGCATTTTCAGCAAAAATAAGTCACATCAGCATTTTCTTCACGTGCAGTGTCAGTTTTGTATCCATGTATTGCAGGGGTCTTGCTGAAGCTGCAGTCGTTTTTCCTTTGAGATCCTCTTTCCCTTTCACTGCTCTGCTGCAGACTAAACACCCTTGATTGCTGACTCCAGCCTGAAATCTGTACAACTTCACTTCAACTCAGACAAAGCTCTTGCTCGGCATGTGTTCAATTGCTTCTAGCCAATCAGCTATTTTTCCAAATCAAAGGACAGTGAAGTCACATACGTACTTGCTGAGAGAAGGTGATGGGGGGAGAAAGAGAACAGCTCCTCCCACTGCATTCACTTTTGCGAGCGTGCCACAACAAAGAAGGTACAAATTGCAGAAGAAAAACTTTAAATCAAAGCATTGCCCCTTCACTGATATGACCCATCTTTTGTTTTTTCTTTTCTTTTTCTGCCGGAATCCTAATCACGCCCCTTACTTATGTTGAGTCAAAATCCTCCTCATGGAGAAATAATAAAGCCTTGTGGGAGGAATTATCTTAGTAAACCAAGTTAGGAATTTATCCCTGGTCAGTCTTTGCAATCTTTATGATGATGCTATTTTCTGCCTCGGTTATTGGATGCAGAATGTTATCCTGCAGTGCAGAGCACATCCAATGCTCCCCCCACCCCCTTCCTTTCTTTCTTTCAGCTGTGCTGCTTCTCTTATGCTACGGTCTTGAATTAACTGTTAGTCATTTTATCTTCTAGTTTCCAACTTCTATGAAAGCACATTCTGTTTTCACTGGTTTGAAATTACTTGTCTGTTTCTCTTCCCTACACGTGGCATTTCACTCTTGCAGACTTAATATATTTACCATCCCAGTTCTCAATTCTGCATTTGGATATTATAATCCATAAAGGTTCTGCATTTGTGATTGATATTTATCTTTAATCTATGTAGTATGTCCTCTTTAACAATAAAAACTCAGGATTATAGAATGTCAAAATTCAAAGACACCACTGACCATTTAGAGATTCTGGACAAATGGTGATATTAGCAGGACTGCAGTAACTATTTATGAGTGGGATGCTGCACATACGAAATCAGTAACAAACTGTACATACAGTACCATTATTTTAAACGTTAAAACCACGGGGGTTCCAGCCCACATGTATATTAGTGTGAGTTTGGCTTCAGAGTAAGAATGTCACTACATTTAAGTTTTTTATTCCACTGAAAATACTGTAAAACGGAGTGCCACTTGTACCATCACGCCAAATGAGTGGGAATTGATAGGGTGGCAGCATGATGAATGTAGAACATGACTTATGTATGCTTTATGACATGTCACAATCCACTTGAAACAGTTAAATGTACACATCTATATCACTGATTTATATAGTGCCAAAGTAAGAAAATGAAAAACTGGTTTAATTGTTATTGTGCCAATTGCAACATTTGTGTCATCTTTCCCTAAAAAGTGATAGGAAATACACACAATCTTACCACACGACTTTTTGCAACACAGCAATGTGTTAATAGAGTCAACCTAAAAAAAAAAAAAAAAAAGTAAAGAAGAGGTCACTTACCCTAAGGTCACTTTGATAAGTTTGTGCAGCATTAGTGGTAAATCAATCCATACCATAAAATAAAAAACAGACTCACTTCATAAATACAAAATGCATTGTCTCTTAAGCATCTCAATGAATTGCACCAAATGTGTGCTAGTATCGTAGTATTAATATAAGGCATAAGAAGTAGGCAATTATGGAAGTAATTTTGCTCAATTGTGCTTGATCAATACAAACAAAATTGCAGCTAAATGACAGAACTTTTGCTAGTAGTCCTTTTACCTCACTTGATAAACATCTCTACTTTGATTTACCTACCTGCAGTGCCAGAAAGTGCTAACTCTCAGTTTTTATTACGCAATTTGACTTTTAGTGACTATATCAGTGGAGTTTTTCTGATGACAGCTAAGTGCTATATTTCCAAAGAAAATAAAAAATGCAGGAGAGAATTGATAGCAGTACAACAGGTGAACATGCAACCATCTATAGCTTAGTCACACAACAGGAGGTTTACTTGAAAATGTTATCATGTAACAAACTTAAATAAAGCCCAGTATGGGATTGCCACACATTACTGTACTTTCTGGGATGTTATCTCTCTCTCCAGGGTGAATCTTCATAACCTTGACAGGGTTTACAGATTACTACCAGAGCAATGCTCTTGGTTCTCAGTTTTCAGGTGCGGCACTGAAGAAGGGTGTTGTTAAGTTGTGCTGTCTCCTACATCTCATAGATGTATCAAACGTTAAGGTTGAGTGATGTTTTAATGGAAACGACACCCTTGACTGTTGAAAAGAGGATTTACTATTTTATTAAACTTTTTACAGTATGTTTAATGCTTTTAAGTACAAAATCAACATAGTGTAAAAATCTAAATAGTACTTTTTCTGACACTTCTGCCAAATATATTTTGGGAGATCTGTTTTTGTCAAACTCTCTTCTGTTCGTTAGCCTTTTTATTTTTGCTGATATTATCTGTAAAGAGATGTACTGTATAACGCGAGCCTGCTATCCAGGTCACCCAGACAGGGAAAAGCTGTCCTCATCTGATTGAGATTATTTCTTATGACAAGAGTTCTTTTTCTTCTTTGTTTTTTCCCTAAGCTTTTCGTCTGCTTTTTCTTTGCTACCCTATCTTCTGCCTCATGTTTTTCCCACTGAGAATATCCACATATTTACTGTATTTATGACACATTTTACATCTCATTCTTCTTCATCTCATTTATTTTTGTACTACCAGAAAGCAAATGTGGCTTTGATTTTCTTCCCTGAGGTTTCTCTGCAGATATTTTTTTTAAAGTAAAGTCATAGGAAGGTTTCTTTTTCTAAAGAGTAGATTCCCAGCATGGTGCCTCCTCCCTCTGAGAATTCAAAAGCATTTTATATACTATTGTTCCCCTCTTTCAGAAACCAGCGCCGTGTGGCAAATTGTGCAGAATAGAAATGCCTATAATGAATGTATTTAGCATTGGGTCACGCCGATGAACATTCTGCCTCATGAATAATACTGTTTTACAAGTTTGCAGCTCTTTCAGAGTGTTGATCCCCACAAACCCTATAGGCAAAACTAGCACAGCTAATACAAGCAACTGGGACTGTAGAAGCCCAAAGCCATCTGGCTGAAAACTCTGACAATCCAAGCCAATAATTATATCACTTCAGGCTTTGGTGCACCCCTTTGCAAACATCAAAAGAGTAAAATAAAAAGGAATCAGTGGCCATTTGGAGATGGACTGAAGAGGATTGAAAGATAATCTAATTCTGTTAGCTCACGGTCAGATTTTATTAAAGCCTTTGACAAAACTCCTCAACATAGTTTTCCAACTCTTCAAGTGCACTTTCTTTCATACAATAATTGGAAAAAATGGGGTTATTTAAAAGCCTTTTAAAACGTTCAGGTATTTTTTAGTTAAAGAGAAAGAAGTGGTTACTGCCTTCTCAACTGCGTGTGTGTGAGATGAATTATTCATAGTCAGAAATAGTTTCAGTGCTACATACTAAAATATTTAAAATGGTGTGTAAATTAATATATATCCACATGGAATACGTTTTTTTTCCAGCAACTAGCAAATTAATTTAGAAATTATTGATTTGTACAAAAGAAGCTGTAGATAAAAAATCCAATGCATCTTCAAAGAAATGTACCAATCTATTCCAGAGAAATTGTGTTGATTTAGAAGATCATCTCTTGAGAGTAAAAAGTAGGGACTTTGAAATATTAATTTACTATTTATAGAAAATTATATTAGGGTTATCGAGCTGTTCCTTTGCTATTACTTAATCCAGTTGCTCATTAGCATTCACATTTGTTGTTGTTGTTGCTCTTATTAATTGATCCTTAGGTGAAATCCAATGTGTGTGTGTGTATGTATATACAGTATATATGTGTGTGTGTGTATGTATATACAGTATATATATGTGTGTGTGTGTGTGTGTGTGTGTGTGTGTGTGTGTGTGTGTGTGTGTGTGTGTGTGTGTGTGTATGTATATATTATATATATTACATATATATTATATATATATTTCAGAACATGTTGCCCTACTTGATGTTTTTTTAGGATTGGGTTCACTGCGTTCAGCTCCCACTGTTACCACAGTGAAAGTTATTTCTTGATTGTGCCCTAAAGCTTCAGCGCACCTTTGACATGGCAGACTTTCCTGACAAAGAAAGAAGAGAGCTCCACGCGCATAAGCAAGGATATTATGGAGTGTCCCATTGTAAGCCTCGTTAGGCATGTGAGTGGGGTGCTGCTGTCTTCCTAGAGAATCGACACCATTTCTTCCTAGGAGACATCTAGTATCAGTGAGAGACTCAAGTCATTCAGTTTACTACAATATAACTTACAGTAAGCAAATACTACTAGACCATTTCAAGTTTATACTGAAACTTGAAGCACATGATACACTGATAGTTTTAAAAACATAGTAATATGTTTGGCACTTTTTGAAATTGTTAAACGTCTTTCACTATTTTAGAGAGCAGCAATTATAATACATACGTTATAGCTAACTTGACCAAAACAAATATCAATAGAGCCTTCATATTCTTTATTATGTATACAAGAATCTATAGTAAACAGCTTGTTCATACTATTTCTGGGGTTTTTAATGAAACCGAGCCATGTATATTAAGAAACATAATTAACTCACAGGATGCTCTTCGTGTTTTATATAATATATTCAGATTCTAAATTCCAATGAGTGACCATGTCCTAATTAGGGAGTTAAGTATAAATACGTATGTAAAGTGACCTCATTTACAAGAGTCACCTCTTCCAAATCTACAACGGACATGGAAAGTATAATCACAATGCAGAAGCCCCAGGAAGCACCAGGATTTCTGAATACGGTATTATTAATAGTGTTTGCTATAAGTGTTACTCTTTATGGAATCAGATGTACATCCTCCACCCCCCCTTCCCCCCTCCCCTCCACTGTGGTGCACTTTGTGTCATAAAGTCATTGGAGGGACAGCAAACATCGCTAGCATTATAATGGGCCTTTTCTCAAACAAAAGATGAAGCAGGTGGCATGCAGCAAAGCTGGGTCTATCGCCATCTCCAGGGTGCCAAAACATCCCTCAAAGTTTCTATTTGAGGAATTTGTTGGTGGGATTTAGTTTGTAAAGGCACGCGAGCATCTGCCGCCTGCTCTGTCATTACCATTCATACAATTAAGTCCAGCAGGTCTCAGTTCAGCAGCCAGTGCAAAAAAAAAAAGCCAACAATGCTTATTAGCATAAATCAATCCCTACTCTATTTACTTCTACTGACATAAACATCCACAACTAACAGGACAATGTTATATATATAAAAAAGCCGATTTCATTTTCTACCATTTATGCACCTCCCGTATAGAAAGTTGAACCCTAAATGATAGCTCTTTTTCTTGGAATTACAATATATTCTTATTATATTCAACGAGGGAAAGAAACCCTCTATCTTGGTTACAATGTGCTGTTAAGTATGTGATTTTAGGGGATGCCATTCCATCTGTATTGATTGTTATTGTTATAATTTCAAAGGTTTTTTGGACAAATTGCTAAACATCTGCTTCCAACAAAATCTGGAGGTCATTTTGAACAAAGCATTTGAATGGTTTTAAGGCAATAATCCCATTCTATTATCAGCAAAGACATGGGGGGAAAAAACACTACTTGGTCCCACTATCCAAGTGGAAACATCTGTAATTCGAAATATATGAGATTTCAGAGTAATTGTTCAGTTCTCTCTTTATGGTTTACAGAAAAAAAAAGCATGAAAGAAAACCTTAAATTTTTTGGAAAATCTAATATGGGGGCAACTACAAATATCTCCATTTTTACATTCCAAGCAATTATATGGCCAATATTGTTACAGATTTGTTTGCTTTTATGGTTAGAGAAAATTACTCTACAGAGCAAGTGACGGATAAAACCTTACGCTTCTTGTTCTGAGATTGTAGAGGAATGTGTTCATGTGCGATTCTGACTCTTTAAATGTATTCTAGATGTTGAAGTTATGAGCCATAGTAAATGCACTCTGACTTTGTTTCATATACAATGTGTTTGGGACATTGTGAGCGTCCTGATCATCCTTCGCCAATTCCTGCTGCCTAGATCAGCAAAAAAAGCATGTGGTTTGTGACTTTAACAATTTGAAATCCTGGGGTTCTGTTCCAAACCCACAACGGTATTTTAATATAAAAGTCAATACATCTGTGACACTACATATGCAAGTAATTAACGAGTTGTACTTCTCCCCAAGCAGTGATACATAAATCAGAAAGACTAGAAAGTCTTGCATAAACCAGATCAAACTTAAAATTGTATTCTGGAGATTTAACATAGCATCAGATCAGATATTTCTAGTAAAGTACTGTACATGTCAACAGAATGAAAATGACGGTTGTTTATTCGGTACAGATGCAGCGGCCATTATCCGAACATTTCACGGATTCCTTTGCATACCCAGTCATGGTGCATGATTTCTTGAAATTTTCCCACCTTAGACGTGAGTTTACTAATGTTTGGATAGAGTGCAGAAAATTAAATTTTAGCGTTGTCTGCAATACCGCCGAGAAACTCAAGTGGGCGATCGCGAGTTGTTGTCTTAAAAATCTAATTGCAATGCAACCTGTCGTTTAAACCCGTACAGTACTTCAAGTGTGTTTAATTGTAATTTAAAGATTAAAAATATGAACACACACAACAAAAGTATTTTTAACGAATTACATGTTTTATTTGTACAGGATAATAAAGTTAAAATGAAAAATACAACATTGCGTCTTCTTCCGAATGTAAAATATTTATTCAGCGCATGCGTGTATGACAAATTGAAACCTTGTTGAAACACATATGCGTGTCATCACATTCTGCGCATGCGTGTATGTCAAATTGGAACCTTGTTGAAACGCCTATGCATGTCATCACTGTGATGACAAAGGGGTACCCAGGCCAATAATAAAGGTATTATGCCTGGCTGTGTGCCCCTGAACCATATTGGGGAATCGTAGATTGTCAGCTCTGAAACCCAATAATGGCATGAACACTGTAACTTCAATATAATGTATGTGTGTCTCCCACCAGGTATAAGGTGCCGAGACTAATGTGATTCTAAATGTAAAAAGGTTTTTACTGTGGCAGTGTTTTCCTGTAACAGCGCAAAGGAAAATGGTTTTAAAACACAGCAGCAGCAGTATAAGCAAGCGGCTTTTAGCTAACTTTTCCTAGAGTGCTGTGATTTGCTGTGAGCGCTGCTCGGGTAAAATCAGGAAATATCATATTGCACAATTTTTATAGAGTTATATTAAAATTGATGACTTAAAGTCCCCATATTTTAATTGTACCAACATGTTAGGCATATTGGGATTTTTAGGTAACACGCCAGAGGACAGAGGAAATGTTTAATTTATAATCACTGTCGTTAGAAATGTATGGCAGGAAATTCCTGCAAAGGTAACAGCGCATATTCAGCCCTGGACTTCTAAGACACCTCACTGGCGTGCTGCCAGGATGTCTGAAAAAGTCCAGAGTTGAATGGCACTGACATTCTAAGGTGTCAAGTGGGGAGGTGTAACACAAGTATCCCCATCTTAGTAAATGTCCGAGCAAATGGGCCAGACGTCCGGCCAGCTCAGACAAAATGTCGCCAGGTAAGGGGGCCGGGTCGAGTATGCTAAGTGGCAAAGGTGCGAGGTTCGCGCATGCCCTTAGCAAACTAAGAAGCCCCTCTGCCAGGCTTTGCAAAGTATTGGCAACTCCGGGATAGGTGGGGAATATTAATCCCATGAGTAGATTGGCTGCACGGTTTAAGTATAGGACTGTTTAGTGTACAAGAAACCCTGCAGCCTGTCGGGAACTAGATTCATCATGTAACAAGATTTATCTAAGCTTCATTTTAAGACTGTACGCAAAGTTAAGAGTTCGTAAGAACTAAGGTTCCAAGATCCAATATCACAGCGGCAGAACGAAGGAAGCAGCTCCGGCAGAGTAACAGCGGTTGCGAGCGGCGCCACTGACCGAGGACTTTTTCCAGCTCTATTTGCAAACAACTCCTGCTCCTGGTGTGCCTAGAGATGTTATTTCTAAAGATTTCGTTTTGGGAACAAGATTTTGCGTTTGCCCCGTCCCAGTAAGTGTATTTTTAGTGTAATTGCAAACTAATGTAAACAGTAATGTGCAAAATAACTATTATCCAGATATAGATAATAGATTCTTTGCCCATTATTAAACACATTAGCCAGCATAAATAAAGTACAGTTCTACTTACCACAGCCAATATGAAGGGTGTCATCGTCAGGATCCTGCAGGTCCCTGTCATCCGTTGCCAGAAAGCATACATACATAATATATTCTAATGGCCCCTAACCTCTTAATCACCTTAGCGGTTAACACCGCTACAGTAATTAAGGGGTTAACCCACCCTGCACCGCTACCTACTCGGGAGGTCTAACCACCTACCCTGGACCCACTATACCCACCCTGTACCCTTTGAGTAGTACAGTGATACATCATACCCAAAAAATAATATCGGCATAATACAGTAAGCCACTATAGCACTCAATGGGCACCCTAATCAAAATACATTCATGCACAAAAGACACAATAATAAAACATTAAAAACCACCGAAACACCCCAATTCAATAAATAAAAACACTTGCCAAATAATGCAATAAATAAAAGCATTAATCAGCTCAACAAGGAATTAATTAAACCATTAACCTGGTATTAATGGGTATCAGCTCCGGAGATCCCGGCATCAATCAGAGGCAGGAAAAAGGCCTGATTTTTTCTAAGTCCCGTCTCGCCGCCTTATCGATGCTTCTCCCCACCCTCTGGCCATCTTTTCCTGGCATTTGGATTTGGGGAGAAAATTGCCATTCGAAAGGCGTTGATAACCTACTCGCGGCTAATAGAATTGCACGAGTTTATGAACATTCAGAAAAGCGTTGATAAGTGGCTTATCGCCGCTCACTTGGCGATTTGGTTTTGAACAATTTTTTTTTGGCGATTCAGGTTTTTATCGCCACTTATCGATGCTTACTAAATAGCAGTAGGCATTTTGGGCGATAAAGTGCTCGATAAGTGGCTTATGAACACTTACTGCATAGGCCCGAGTGTGTCTTTCTTTTTTAACGAAGGTCCCATGGCTGTGGGAGGAGTGGAGAACAAGTCAAATGCCTATTGCTTGGCTTTGAGAGGGTGTTGGGGGGGGGGGGAGGTGCAACTAAATTAATCTGTCTTTGTCAAATGCAGTGATGAGCGTGCAGGATTACAGTAGAATGAAATCCTTGGAACTCTTTTGAAATTTAATAAAAGTTACAGTATCACTCTCTTGAGACCATGTTTTGTGTGTGTTTGTGATATTTCCAAAAACAGTATGAAAAGCAGACCAAGCCTACCCAAAGTTGAAGGTATTGAATAAAAAATAAATATAGAATAAAACTTAAGAGTCTGGTAGAAAAGGAACCCAAGTGTAGCACTCAGGCTCACCCTCTGGTGGTAAATGTAGTAATTAAAACGTAATCTTTATTATGCAACCACATGTTATTTGTAGACGTGGCTTTTCTATATACACTGGTGTTTAGAATGCCATCAGTACCCCTCGAAATGCGTAAATCTAGGAAACATACAAGATTTTTGTCATGTTCCAGGGTTAGATGGAGATTGTACACATTGGTGTTAAGTATTCCAATAAATTATTTAAGAGCCCCCTCTGGGCCTCACCACAACATGAGCACGTCATCGATGCAGCAGACCCAGAGGTCAGTGTGCTCTGTGTATTTCTACATCTCTTCAGTAAAGACTACCTGGGATTCCCACCATTTCAGGTAGAGGTTCGCATATGTAGGGGCGCATTTGGTTCCCATGGCGGTGCCCCTAAGCTGATGGTATAGCTTGTTATTAAAGAGGAAATAATTCCTTGTAGCACAAATTTGAATAGATCTGTAATGAAGATGTTATGTGTCACATGCCATCCGCCTCTTGTGTTCAAGAAATGGGAGATTGCCTTTAATCCATATCCGTGGTCTATACTAGTGTATAGTTCCTTCACGTCTAGACTCACAAGGATAGTATCTTCACTAATATAGACATCCTCTAACCTTTTGAGGACGTCTTTCGTGTCTTTGAGATACGAGGGTATGGTCAAAACAAAAGGTCTGAGTACCTTATCAATATAAGAGCTTGCCCGTTCGGTAAGATTCCCTATCCCCGACACCATAGGTCTGCCTGGGGGGGGGGGGGAGAATCTTGTTCTTATGTAGCTTTGGCAGACTGTAGAATGTGGCAATCTTAGGGTTTTTTACCCAGATGTAGTCGTATTCATTTTTATTGATAACCTTTTCTAAGAGTCCTCTCTGAAGGATGGTGTTGAGTTCATTGTTATAAGCCGTGTTTGATCCCCTTCCAGTATTTCGTAACAGAGGGGGTCCGCCAGTAGTCTCAGATTTTCTTTTTTATAGTCACAACTGCGTAGAATCACTAGATTACCCCCTTTGTCTGAGGGTTTGATGACTATGTCTTCATTAGTTTCCAGTTCTTTGAGAGCTTTCCTTTCAAGAGTTAAATATTAATGCTCAGGGGTTTAAATCCAAAAGGAACTTATATACTATTATCGGTCCACACTACTCACATCGGTATCTATTAAGCAGCTATATTTAGCAAAGATGGTCTAGGTATCATACAGATCTACCTAGATAATTGCTGCACACTCCTTGAAAGGTTATTTGAGGTCATATCAGCAATAGTAATAGTGCGGATTTACCTACATCATTATTAACAGTCACATGTGGAGGACCCAGTTAAGCTCTGATCAAACTTTTTATTTGCTGGTTGAACTGTGGTACACCCAATATATTATAAACTGGACACAACAGGAATCATACCGGTTCCTGTAAATCAAACCGTTTTATTTATTACATTTTGGTTTATCAGTCTGTCTGTTAAATTGATTTACAGTATATGATATCTTGTTCACGAGAATTTCCAGCACGTCTCCACCCACATACAGATCCTTTACAAGGACTGTTATCTAGTGTAGTATTTACATTGGTCTATTGACACACTATTACTTTAGGATCCTGAGCCAATATGGCTATCAGCATCTGATCCAGTGTACACCTTCAGCTCGTCGTTTTAACACCCATTATTTTACTTGTGGTTGCATAATAAAGATTACGTTTTAATTACTACATTTACCACCAGAGGGTGAGCCTGAGTGCTACACTTGGGTTCCTTTTCTACCAGCCTCTTATATACAATATTGCCCAAGAGCACCGATCACTATCACTACCGTGGCAGCAGCAGGGGCTCCCCTATTTTTTCACATAGAATAAAACTTAGTAATATTTATTTTTAGGGTTTCTTACTTGAATTAATTACACATGCAAAGTCTAATATACTGCAAAATGCAACATCATTAATAAAATAAAACAGGTTGGATTTTAATTATGTAAAAATTGATTGAATATGAAAACATTGCATCATACTGTATAAGGTTTTGTATAAAGCTCACTATTTTTCTCTCCTTCTCAAGAAAAAAAAAGAATGTCCCTTTAAAAAAACAAATTCCCGTTTGATTTCTAAGTTTCTAAGTCAGATTCATAACGAGCATGCACGTGGAACCAGGAAATTTAAATTTCTCTACCAGCAGCCAAATCATAAAACTGTTGTCTTTGTGTTCTACAAAATGCATCACATAGTGCATTCCATTAACCAGGAAGTGGAATAAAAGCAAGAAACATCTTGTTGTGAAATTTTAGTACAGGTTATGACATGTGCAAGGTTATTGAATCGATCACATACTACAATACTGTACTGTACATAGTTTGTTGTCAAAAATAACAGTGTGGCAAAGTTTTAAAAGCGTGAAGCGTTTACTGCACCGACACACTTTATTCGAGCAAATACCCGGTATGTACCTGGCAGATACCTGGAATGCGCCGCTCCTCACCTCTGACAAGCCCCGTTGCATTTGCCTTCCCAGCCTGGGTTCATGCCTGGCTGATGGGCGGCTGATCTGTTAAATGATAATGATTAGGATTTAATAGGCTGCAATGCTTCGCGTGTCTACCAGATGGCATAAATTCATGAATTATAATGCAGTTTATATATATATACTGTGCATTATTGCAGCCAGCGGGAATAAAATGCTTCAATCCCTGCTTGGAAAATACCTCAATGCACTCGGGCAGAAAACAGTCACAAACCTCAATACACCCGGGTATACCCGAATTCGTGGGACTAGCCAAGCTTGAATAAAGTGTGTCGCCAGTGTATACTGACTGTATAAAAGTAAAGAGGCAATGTTTTAAAAAAGCGATATTAGAGTTCCATCGAACTTCATCCTTATCTTTTGATGCTCGATTTCAAAGTTTATTTTCTGGAAAAAAATAATTATGCTATTATTTCCGGTAGTGCGCATGCGTCAAGTCGAGCTCTAGTGTGCATGTGTACAAGCATTGATATGGCAGGCATACACTACTGTAGTGTCATTGAGAGTTAAAGTTAATACTGTATAGTGTAATACTGTTTAGTATATTACATTTATTTTACCTTCATTATAAACTTTCTCAACCGGGTGGAGATGAGCCAATGTCAGAGGTGTATTGGGGTCACTCATGTAGTCTGCATTATAGCTGACAGGTGCCTGCTGAAGCTTGTAATCAGTCTTGTAATCAGGCTGGTGATCAGGCTGGTGATCAAGCTTATAATCAGGCGTGGCCAAGTATCAAGGATTGCGGTTCACCAGGTTTTCAGTGATGGTTGGCCCGTTATTGCCATAGTATTGGAAAGCCGGTGTTGGTACATTGCAGGGTTGGGAAATACAAATCTTAAATGGACCTTTCTCCTTTTGAAGTTGCCATGGGCAAACATACCGGCAAAAGCTGGGAGCACAGAACAATAACCCCTGCTATCTCCCTGAAGAGGGGCTGTGCAAAAAAAGCAATCCTCATTAGTTAAAATTTGCCTTATCGAATGCTTCCACCAACGATTGTTAGGTTAAAATTTGAAAAAAATCGTAGTTCTCAGTGATATGATGATATACAGTAGCTCTGCTAAATTCACCGTCTTATCGGTTCCAGCATTAATTGCAGAAAATATTAAAAATGCATAACTGCAGTTTGGTTTAGTATAAGGAATTGACATGATGTTGAGTGTATAGGTTACAGTATTTCTAGTCAGCAATTGTTTGGACATAGCATTTGAGAATAATGTACCCAACATTGTGTTTAGATACTTAAATTATGAAAATGCCAACATTTGTTAACGTCTTCAGCGACCAAGTTCAATTTACAATGGATCACTGTAGTAGACTGTTTTTATCTGTTTTTTAAACACCCGCAAATTGACTACAGACATAACTGTACTAATCACTGGATTGTGCAAAGGGGATTCATTTTTGCCATCTGTGGATACGCGAATAATTGCACCAAAACAAATCAGAATCCAGGTAATTCACAGAAATCAACAATGGTAAACACAGGTGCGATTGGTGTGATTGGCGGCATTCACGGCAGCGCTCACGGAAGAATAACGAGTGAATACCACATGGAATTCAGTAGACTTTATGAAAATGGCTCTATGAAATAATCGGATAACGGCCGCTGCATCTGTATATAAGAAAGGTCTAGTAAAATTGGTAACAAAGTAACAAGTCTAGTAATAGCAACAGGCTGGCTGAAAATGTTTCTGCAAAAGCTCCTGATTAATTATAGGGAAGAACTTATAAGTTTTCCCTACACTTTATGAAGCTGAGAAAAGAGATGTGTATTGTGTGTAAGTTGATTGTATCTTTCTCAAGGTTTGTTTTGCCAATTCTTTTTTCTCAAGAATGCCAGAGACTTCTGCATGTCTTCTTGGTGATAATGAATCAATTCTGGGGATCACATTATGGAGCAACTGCATGTTGCACTGGAGGTACCTGATTGATTTACCTCAATACTATATACCTTTTCTTAAATGTGAACTACACAATATATGCAGTTGCATTAGTGCATTGCTATATTGTTAACATAAACTGTGTGGGTAATGGGTTGCAAATGTAGTTTTAGAACTATAGGGTTTTACAATGCAGATGCAGTATGTCTGAATGCAGACTCCCACAACTGTATTTCTTGGGTTTCTTATTTGAGATAGCTGGAATGCAAGATGTAGAGATATACTTTCAAAATATAACATGGTGAACAGTAGCCTTTTTCTCTAGTTTTTCATAATTGTCCCCTAAATTGATGTTATTGTAATCTCTGTTCTAATAGAAATTGGTTAAATTATACACCATCAGGAACTGTTACTGAACGGAAGCTAAACTTGTAAAATGGCCACATTGCTGATATTCAAATGGGGTGACAGCTATAGGGGCAGTAATGCCTGTATATGGGATAGTTGTCACCATTGCCGACCCTATGGGTAAGCCATTGAATTTAAATGGATCTTGCTCAGAATGGTATTTTTATCTTGAAGATTTATTCCTTCCTAATATGAAAGTGAAATTATAGAAGAGTAATATTTAATAGGTTAAATGCTTAGCGACACTGTCACGGTCAAGGTTGGCTGGACTACCAGGAATCATAGAATCACCAGATAGAACAGAAGTGTTTAATAAACCAGTGTTTATTTATCCGGAGCTAACAGTAAATCACAAAGTACATAACAACAAAACAATATGTAACCAGCACACAGAGTTAATGGGTAGATGATGCTGGCATAGCTATCTTTCCTTCTGAGTTGTTCTGAGTACCAGAACAAAAAGTGATTCCTGCATGTGAACGAACACAATCTTAAAAAGACTTACACAGGATCACACCAAGACAGTCACACAGGCGTAGGACTACGGTACCATACCGGTGTAAGTTCCATACACGGGGACTGCATTATTCTGTACAGACCCTCAATAGACAGCTATTCATTCTGTGGCATGTAATACGGCAAAACGAACATGAGTAAGTGCTGCACACTAAATAAAGCAAACTTGCAAAAAGAATTGATACAGTTACCGGTGCTCCCATCAATGAACGAAAACCTGCTTTCAATCCCAGGTACAATATGAAAGATGGAAGACAGGGCACACAGATTTGAAAATAACAAAATTATTTAATCAAGCTAACACTACGTTTCGACCACAATGGTCTTTGTCAAATGTAAGTGACTTAATGACCAAATGCCAAATAATCCCTTATATAACATCCACAATACACATAATGCTCACTGGAATAATGAACTTTAATTAAACACATGTGTGTAATGCTACCTCCTCTTCAGTTGTTGACATCATGTCAGACCTGAGGTGAGCCCCTCCTCTCTCATCTAACTGGAATTTTCCAGCTCATCTAGAGCTGGAATGTTCCAGCTTTCAATGCCCTATAGATAGACCACACACAGCGGAAGGATCATGACGAGCCACGTAAGCGACAGGCAATACAGGAGACTACCAGGAACACACAACAGGTGCATGATGACGCGGGAGATCCAGATTACATGACTTTATGGATACAGGACTCCCATTGGACACCTAGATGAGAGAGAGGGGGCTCACCTCAGGTCTGACATGATGTCGACAACTGAAGAAGAGGTAGCATTACACATGTGTTTAATTAAAGTTGATTATTGCAGTGAGCATTATGGGTATTGTGAGTGTTATATAAGGGATTTTTTGGCATTTGGTCATTAAGCCACTTACACTCGACAAAGACCATTGTGGTCAAAACGTTGTGTTAACTTATTAAATACTTTAGTTATTTTCAAATCTGTGTGCCCTGTCTTCCATCTTTCAGCTTATAATAAGGCACCTGTCCTGTCCTCCAGTGCTTCACACTAAGCTTACTACCCTGGAAGTAGGTTGTCTGTTTCTCGCTGTTGCTTGGATGCTCCATGAATTGCTGCTGGCTGTTGCAAAGACCTTGTACCAATTTTGCCTAGTCCTCTTACTTTTCTGCTTACTCCCTGCTCTGTGGTCTGACCTTTGCTTTATTGACTTCTCAAATTTTTGCCAGTTGCCTGACCTTGGATTGCCTGACTACTGCATCTGCCACCTTCATCATGAACTCTCAGTTTATATTGCACTGGAGATTCAGACTCCTGGTTCCACCTATCAACGAGTACCCCTAGTGAACCTGTGGATTTCCCTTCAAAATTTGACAGTTTGTAAAGCCAAATAAAATAGACTTTATCCACCTGGAAAGACGTGGCTGTCATATAGGAGATCTGCAATGTCCTGAAGTACCTGCAGGGTGAAGTCACCATCATACGGGTGGAAAATGCCATGCTTCAGACTACCATGCTTGCTTTACAAACACAGGTAACTCAGGTAGAGATGATCGCTAGCACTGCTGTTCTGTTCCTAACCTAACCCATATAAACAGAGAAAAAGTGTAGCGCTCAACAGTAATGCAGTAAATAATTTAAATACATGTTTTTAATTGATTAAAAGTGCATTAATTATAAAACACAAATATATCATGTGTCTAAAATATAACAAACATGTTAATTGTAACAAATCACTTGAAAATATGGGAGTATGTGAACCCCAGTGTCAGTAATAGGTAGGTTCATAAAAAAATTATGGTAAATATACTCCTCCACTCAGAATCCTGGAACAGGATACATTTCAAATATCCTCCACAATCAGCATCCAAAAAATCAGGGGAGCGGGGGATGTATCACCATGAAGAAAGAGGGGGGAAAAAAACATAGAGCAGTAATTCAGAACACAGTAAGCCTTCAGTCAATCAATAACCTCCAAATGGTTAAACCCATGAATTTCAGGAAAATCAAGGGCATATTCCAAACTGTGGCAAGAATGGGTGGTGATAATCTCGGTACAGCAGAACTCAAGAGTAAAAGAAAAGAGACCAAAAATAGTGCAGATGGTACTATAAAAAAGTTTATAAAAGAACAAACCCCCCTTATTAATGCATTCTTATATAAGGGCAGTAAATAAGATCAATGTACGAAATTAGAGGTGCCACCGTGACTCCCAGGAGCAAGGTGAGTTGCGTTCTTAAGCAGTCCAGGCCTCCGCTGCTTCCACAACAAAAGATCATATCATGTTTAATTTAGAGAAGTGTCCACCTTTGAATAACCACAGAACTGCATAAAGATGACCCATTTGTTATGGTTCCTTTAACAGACAACTGTTTAGTACTAGTAAACTGCCATGACCTTTGTGGCTTGCTTACTGTCATGGGAGACCAGTGCTTTTAACATTAAAAATACCTGGATCCTTTGATTGAACAAAACGTGAGATAAAATAAATTGTAATTTATTGACACACAAAACACACACAGCTTGATTTACAAAATAACACGAAATAACAATTACGAGGATGAGGCAAAATGAAATAAAAGGTTTCCAGAATGAAAGTTCACGAAATGCAGTCTCTAGGCATCAATTCCCGGGAGAAGGGTTGATATGCAAACAAAAGACATGAAACCGGGGTGCCGCTTGCAGCCCCTGTATCTTCGCCAAAAGAAATATCTTCGTTCTGCCCTTGCAGAATTAGTTTACAAGTCCTTAGTTCTAACAAACTTTCATAGAGGGGTACTGTGGCGGGAGGGGTTTAACCATGCCAATAATAAAGTTATTATGCCCGGCTGGTTAACCCTAACCCCTGTTGGGACAGAATGGGTTAAACTGTATTGTCCCCCTAACATGTTTTCCCCTACACTACATTTATTGTCCCTATTTTGCAGCTTAGCCGCTAGCTGCTGTAGAAATGAATGAATGAATGAAAATGTGGCAACTCTATTTGTGACACAAGGGGGTTGCCTCTAGCGCTGAACCAAGCACTAAGTGAAGAAGCGTGCCGATGAATGGGTGGCCACTTTGAAGTTTAAATATCACTTTCTAAGCCCTAGACCTCTAAACCGCAAAGTCAATTGGATAAGGCTGAGTCCCCAGTCTTCACTGTGGCACAATACACCGCGATCTGCGGTCTGGGGGGAGAGGGAAGGTTTGCGATGGGAGGGGGTGTGGCTGTGGGTTTGCGGGGGCATGGCCATGATGTCCCGTGGCTGGTTTGCCCCTATTAGCTGAACCGCCGGCGGGGGCATGGCCACACCCCCGTCGCAGATGTCGAGTTCAAATTCTCCTGCCTCCCTGAAAACCTGTCGCGTACCACTGGGGAAAGGTGTGCGACAAGGTAGGGACTGGGACCGGCCGGACTGGGGGGGCGGGGCTTGATAGCACAGCGCACGCCAAGCCGTGCGCTGTGGCGGTGACTGGGACCGCAGCCTAAGTGGTTTGCGGTCTAGCTGAAGTGGTTTTCTGTCAAAATGTATCCACCGGTCTCGTTAGCCACTTAATATGAATATATTGGAGTGGGAACTAGGTTAAACTGCAGACCACATCACAGCCCGTTCAATTAAGTGGATAACATGCGGTAGGAAATAGCTAGTACTCTAATTTTTGGAGTGCAGCGAGGTAAAAAGAAACCATCAACATACATATAAGATTTATAATTGTTGCACAAGCAGAACATACATTTATGAATAAACCGTATTGTATGGTGTTTTAAAATGTACAGGAAGGAAACCTTTCCTGTCCTGAATCCTTTAACATGTAAATATGTTAAGTGTGAATGAGCTGAGGGATTTTTCATCTCCGGGCTTCAGAGGCACCCAGCAGAGTTGGTGCCTCAGTGTCTATGAGAAGTTCAGAGTTGAAAAGCCTCAGAGATCCTAGGTGTTAGGAAGGCCGGGATATTGTAAGTGCCAGATACCAGTGTGGAGTATGGGCACTTCACACTTGGTGGCCAAACCCCAGACTTAATGTCGCCAGGTAAGGGGTTGGACCCGGTATGCTAAGGAGCTCAGGTGTGAAGTTAGCACATGCTCCGTTCAAACCATGAGGCAAAGTCTGCACTCTTTTGAAAGTACTGGCAAGTCAGGGATTGGTGGGAGAAATGTTCTCATGGGTGGGATTGGTTGTGCATGTTAGGTATAGGGCCTATAAAAATGCCTGCTGGCCAGTCCCTAGGAGATTCACCTGATTCATCTAAGATTTTACCAAGAAACGTCAAAGGTATAGCATCAGCGGTTCCGGAGTGTGAGGGGTTAACCTACATCGTAACGAAGATTTGCACCCTCTTCTGGAATTCGTTAGAGCTAAGGGTTCCCGAACTAACCCTTTAAGGACTGAACAAACTTTGTCCTTTTGGCAGAAATACAGGGGTGGCAACTTGTGCCCCTAGACAGGAACTGTTACCCGGATCAATTTGCGCACCCACTTGCATGCGTTCAGTGGTGCCCAGAGACTTTGTTTCGTTCCAAGGACATTTGATTTTGTTTCCCCATCCCAGTAAGTGTTTTATTAAGTGTAACTGTGAAGATTTGTGTGTTTGTCTGGAAAAAAAAAATTACAATTTATTTTACTCATCTTGTGTGCTCAGTCCAGAATCCCGGTATTAATGTGTAGATAAGACCTGGTTTACCGTGACAGTGGGAATTTGCTTCCCACGCCACGAATGGCTGTGTATTCTCCAGACAGGCTTGGGAGGTTGTTATAAGCCCGTGAAGGCTATCAGGTGGGTTTTTTACATTGTTCATCTGAAATTTATTTTACGCATCTTGTGTGCTCAGTCCAGAATCTCGGTATTATTGTGTAGCTAAGACCTGGTCTACCGTGACAGGTACAATCCTTGTTTGCGATGGAATCGTCTCTGTACCGCACGCTACACTTTCAGATGGATCACAGATGAACCCCAACCCAAGCCTGCACGGGCTTATAAAACCCTCCAAAACCTATCTGGGTAATACACAGCCAATCTTGGCGTGGGAAGCAAATTCCCACCCAATGGCAAGTTTGCCAACAGTTCCTGCAGCTGGGCAGAGGGCTTCATGGTACAGTTTGCCAAGGGTCATGCGCCAAGCTCACACTTAACCCGCTTAGCATACCTGACCAACCTCCCTTGCACGGCGGAAGAATGTCTATCTTCCTCCAGAATCCTTGGACATCTGCTTGGCAAACTGTTTATATACATTTCCTGACATTTAGCACTTTCACCAGGTCGGTACCTTTTGAAGCCCCGGACTTTCGTAGACACTCTGGAGTCATCTCCACAGGGAGTCTCAGAAGTCCGGACTTACATTATGCATGACTCACCCCTGGAATGGCTGATCATAAATGACAATAGTGAATGCTTAATGTATCTGCTGTCCTGCCTGGCTGAAATTTAAATGTCCTGGTTCCTATAACTATAAAATACTAACATCATCTACTACTCATTTATGACTTTTAATAAATTTTAGAGTATCATAACTATACCTGGTTCAATGATTACTCTCTAGCATCCTGCATATCAAAAATCAGCGAGCTAGGACGTTCCTATCAAAAGTTAGCTAGCTAATTATGTGTGGGCTGTGATGTGGTTTGTGGTTTAAATTTTCCCCGGTCTGCGGTTTGGGGCCGGGATGCAATGTTGCAATGCCCGGACCCAATCGATAACTGCAGATGCACTTCCCCAATTGACCTTAATAGGATGATAAGACCACATAATACATTGCTGCAATCCGGCATCTTTTCATGACCACAGACCACTTAACCAATTTAGCTTGCGGTTAAGTCTCCCTTGCTTGTTTGCGGTTACACAGTGATACAGGTTTGCAATGCCGGGCCCCACCACAAAACCACAGGCACACTTATCCAATTAACACTTTAAACAGTGACAGAAGCCCCTTATTCCTAGCGGGCGCATTTTAGACATCTTATTACACATTAATAGGACTGCAGTCAGCCATTTTAGCTCGTTTTAGAGTGTGTGGTCTGCTTATCCCTAGCCGGACAAACACAGACAATTCTAATGTATGTACAGGCTCTCAACTCGTATTGGGCTGCATAGCTGACACTTCACATTTATAATATGACTCAGGGGACCCTGTTTCATGGCTTATACAGTCGGTACATGGAATTAATCTCGCCCCCTTATCCCAGGGGGGAGAGACACAGGCATTTTTCATACATTTTGCAGTATTATTACCCTGGTTGGGTTGCAGAGCTGACACTCTACAATTCCCAACCTTGTTCAGGGGCACCAAGCCAGGCCAAATACCTTTATTAATGGCCTGGGTACCCCTTCACCGTCACACTTACTAGCTGCAATTAAACATCAATTTAACTCTATCCACAGCACTCTTCCATATAGCGTATCTCCTTTACTGGGTATTGATTAGGCTCTTTTACCCTTTTATAGTTAAACTGCATGTTAAAACATTTCCTTAAAAAATAAGAGACAGGGGGGGGAATTCGATGGATTGACCACAGTTTTAAATTATAAAGTAATCATTAATTAAATAGCAAGGGCATTCTAGTCTGGGTCCCATAATACACAGAGCCCATGGATACTGTTACTTCCCTCTAGCTACACCCAGCAAGCAAAGCCCAATGGCTTTTTTTCAGTCGCCAACCTAAAAGGATTCCATTCAAAAAGCTGGCCCAGCCATGTCTGAAGCCTTTGTTCCTACTAAACCACCAGAACTCGTTGCTCCAAAACGGAATCTTGAATGGAATGGCTTAGCAAAATACTGACCTAAAACTAAAATATCTGCAGCTGTTATGAGTAGGAACCTTTATATATCTGTTTTTTTTTTAATTTACATTTTTCTATATTCTTTAAAAAAAGTTAACAGTCAAAATATTATACACACATTCAAATAAGGGATATGCATCAGAGGAAAGCCACAGGAAGAAAGGTGCCCTTCCTATGCTGTAGGGTCACTTTTATAAGGACATAACTTGCCCTCCCACATAAGTGCGGGCCCACTACTCTAGTCGTATCCCACATACTCTCAGCACCCATTTCCTCCCTCATTAGCATCTTGTCCTGCAAACATGGCTAGGCTCCATCACTAGAAACTCACAATGCAATGATGGTTAATGCCCATATAAACCTATACACAAACTGTATTGATTATATCTGAGTATATATTGATGTTTATGTCCTAAGAAAGAGGAATACAAAGCACATACATTAAATAATCAATACAGATAATACTGACTTGATGAAATACTAAATTCAATACATGAATATTTATATTAGTAAGGGTGATATACCCATATGCATATGCTTGTGTATATATTAACTCATTCAAATAAACACAACATCAATAAGCAGTCAATAGGGGAAACAACTCATAGGCGTGGCTTGGAGCCGAACCAAGATGGCTGTGTGAAGCTATAGCTCCAAAAAGAGGGATCAAACATCTATATCCATCCTGGCCCATACTTCGCCAAATTAATTGATCTTATTCAAATCCAAATAGCCCACGAAGCGCTACATATTTCGAAGTCATAAATACACATATATGACATTAACTGGACATTGCATGAATAACCTGGTGATTTGAGGCCTCCCAGACAGAACAGCAAGTTGCAGCCCCAGAGCAGAGCCCCTTTAAGGATCGTGGCCCGGTATCCATCTCTCCCCTGGCATCCCCTGCTCGCAGGGGGCAAGAGCTATCATAAGGGCAAACTCACAGGAGGGAGAATTGGGTGAGTAGCCTGTGGACTATTAGCCTGAGGCAGCATAAGGCTTTGGAGCGGCTGGCTGGCATCCAAAATGGCTGCCACTGCCCTTTAATGGAGAGGGAGCAGAGCTCTGGGCATACCTTCCCCCGGCCGGGGGTCAGTCAGAGAGTGCCTCTCTGTACCTCCCTCCACCTGTCAACTCAACTGTGAGAGGGGAGACTGGGGCTACCGGCGAAGCATACGGAGGTGGTGCAGGGCCATGGTGCAGCTGCAGGCTGCCTAAAATGGCCGCTTTGTAAGGGAGAGGGGGCTGAGTGCCAGATTTACCTTATCCTGGCCGGCGGCCATTCGGGGTGAGCCGTATCGATCTACCTCCTGCTTACCTGCGTTCCCTCTGCTTCCCTCCGCCTTCCTGTGCCCCCGCGGTGAAGGCTGGGCAGAGCTGCTGCCGCGAGTGGAGCTGCCTGGCTCCCTGCGTTTCAGCCTGCAAGTCGGCCAAATCTAAGATGGCCGTCACAGCTCTGATTTAAAGACACAGCTCCCCACAGGAAAAAAATAAATAAATAAACAGAAAATAAAAAAAAACAAAGCAGCTTCAACCTTGCGTGGGGCTTGCAGGGTACAGCAGGGGGGCCATGGCGGTGGTGGGAGCGGGGAGAGGAGAGGAGGGAGCTCCGCGGAGGTGGAGAGGGAGAGGTGCCCATGTGTTACAGCCTGCAACTCAGAGGTGTTCCAAAATGGCCGCCGTCGGGCCATTTGCGAGTTAAAGGCACAGAACACACAAACATTTGCAACCACTGGAAAATTGAAAAACAGGGCTCTGAGTTGTTCTCCAATACACTCTCTCCCCATCCCTAATCCTAATAATAAAAAAAAATGTGAATGATCATGGTGCTTCAGGAATGAGGGGGTTTATGTCAATGTAAAAAGAAAAAACGAAACTTACATCACCCAAACAATATCAGCTTCAACTATATGCCAACGACCAACAACAATAAATATGCCACCTACCAAAACACCAAAAAAAAACCCGCGGGAGGCCGCACTCTTCTTTAAAAAAACGAAGACAGGAACTAAAGATCAAGACGCGTCTATCGCTGGCGAAGACACAGAATCAGAACCTGACTCCGAAGAAGAGACAGATACTCCACTTACTCGCAAAGAAATGCTGCTGTTTGTCCAAGACATTGCAAGCTCCTTCCGCTCCGAAATGCAGAGTTTCCGTCATAGTGTCAGAGAGGAAATAGCGTCTATAGGAGACCATATCGTGGACTTGGAGGAGAAAGTGGACACCACCGCCTCTGCCCAGGAGACCCAAGCCCAAGAAATCCCCGAATTAAAAACAGAAGTTAAAACAATTTTCGAAAAATTGGAAGACACGGAAAACCAATCAAAACGCAACAATGTGCGGATCAGGGGGGTCCCGGAAGAAGTGGACAATGCTCAACTGGACGCATATCTCATCTAGCTCTTTGGGTCTCTGCTACCAGAAATGTCGGAAGACAAACTCCAGATGGACAGAGCACATAGACTGCCTAGACCTAGAGGCCTGGACCCAAAAAAACCACGAGATGTGATTATACGTCTACACTACTTTCGTAGTAAAGGGGAGATACTGAAAGCCGCTAGATCTGCTCCACGGATAGAACAAGACAACGCTCAGCTTCTCATTTTCCCAGATTTGGCTCAAATCACATTGAACAAGCGTAAAATGTTCGCACAGATCACAAACACACTGAGAAACAATAAAATACGCTACTGTTGGGGTTTTCCGTGCAAGATAATATTTATCTACCAAGAACAAACACATATATTTCTCTCTCCAGAAGAAGGCGAAGAGAAATTGAGAGCAATGGGTCTCCTTGAGCCAGAGAAAATGGAGGCCTCCCAGCGGACTCAGCCCCCACCTAAACAACAACGCCAACATGGGTAAAGACCCCAACTCCACGAAAAGAAAAGAACCAGCCCGCTTGAAATTTGGAGCTGATCACTCATTGAGTTTCCAGTTAATTCTACAGACTGGAGGGAATATTGAGGTATACGACCCCCTCAATTGACCAGTGATGCACAAAAATAATAATGTAAAAGCTGCTTATCCAGATGGAGACAGGAGTAAAGGAGCTAAATGATGAATGACCCCTAGAAGGGATGTGGTCTGGCGGTGACTGTTAAGGGTTGTCTGGGGGAAGTCCTAGGACCCACCCAGACCCCATACATAAGTCCCGCTTCTATATATCAACCACATCACCTGGGGAAGCTCCAACAATAAAATAAATCACTCACTGTGTCTTTAAACTCCTCCGTTCTTTCTTTTTCGTTGTCTTTACTTGGCGTGCTCCAGCAGATGTGAAGTACAGGAGCGATATCATCACCGGGGAGGAGAGAGAAACAGCGGGCACCGCCATGCAGCAATAAAGCGAAGGCTGGACTGTGCTATAAGATACTTTATTTATGCATGGATTAAAAAAAGAGAGAAGGGATAACACCCCCGCGCCTCTAACGCGTTTCACCCACCCAGGGGCTTTCTCAAAGAGTAAAAATTACTTGCTGCCACACTTCCTAATATACCGACTGAAACCCAGAAGTGACGTCACTCAACCAGTGCTTGCAGGATCTCCCGAGAATTGCATGGAGGGAGCCTTCACACCCGGTGAGTAACGCCACACTCATGATAAGTCAGTAATAGAACTGCGGGCATTTAATGGCAATTAATTTGCCAATGAAACAACAATCTAAAACATTTATACATTTCTCTTGATACTTATCAATATTCACATAAACCTTTAAGGGAGGTGAGTTGGCAATAATGTATGATAAACGAACATAATAAACCTCAACCTTATTGGAGTAGAAAACATAAAAATGAAACATTGCATAGAAAAATGCAACTATGAATAAAATCAAGTAATAACGGGGAATAGAGGGAGGGTTTTATTGCTTATTATGGCCATATATGTGTATTGGAGTTGTACCTAGGTACATGATGCATTGCGCATGCGCAACAGCTGTTAACCATTAATCACCAATCAAGGTACTGCTGGGGTATAAAAGGTCTCAGTCCCCTCTCCCCCAGTAATAATAATTTGTCCCTGAAGAAGCTCCTTTGCTGGAGGGAAACGCGTGTTGGACGCGCAGTTGTGTCAGTCTCCTACTTGGAGCTGTTTTAATGTAGTGTTTTTTAAGTCTCCTGGCTCTATTTATGCAGACGGCATTAGCTGGATAAACATAACAACAGGCAGTGAGTCTGCCTCCCTGCTACATACAATACATGATATATGCATAATCTGAGCGTCTCTGCTGGGTAACTCTATGTCAATGGCACTGTGAGTCCCAGCTCAACTATACTGAGGGTTATTTTGCGCCTGTGTCAGCGTTACTTCTCAAGCATACGCATTTAATACAACCATAGGTGTTCGCTGCTATATATATCATTACAGGATTGCTGGGTCTTTGACCAGTTAAGGCTCACTGAGTAGGATACGGTTACCTACAGTCTGCATACAAACTCCAGAGGGGTTAACACCCTGACTTTTAGCATCCACCGTCCTGTCAAACCCAAGAAATATTGCATTTGGGTTTGTACAATCATACATTTATTGACAGGGTTGCACGCTATTGTACATTTAATTCATTTTTTTAAAAACACATAGTACACTACGTTTGGTAATATATGTTTTAAGTAAATTTATTAAAAGTTAGATTTTACATTATGTAGGTGTGCAGTTAGTGAATTCTATAGGGGACTCATTCATTTTGTGTTCCCCTTCCCCCCCCCCCCCTTTTTTGCCTGAATAAGGGGGAAATGAAATATATGGGATATATATGTACTTTTGTTCATTTTAATGACTACATGTCATATATAGTATATTCATATTGTTCAAACTATTGATCAATTACAAAATATGATACATGCGACACAAGTGTTATGAAAAGTAACTAAACAACATATGTATATGCTTGTAACACTTTTTTGTTTCCTAGTTGTTTATGTCTAAACTTTAAAGGGTTGTGTGACACACTTTCGATATATCACAAACCACAATATTAAAGACAGCTTTTTTTGTGTTACAGAATCTCTTGGAATGAAGAAAAGAAGAGTAACAAAGGGGAGGGGAGGGGGAAAAGGGAGGAGAACAAGAACAATGATAAATAAACAATAATATACAACAACATGAATTGGTTCTTCTTTCAATACACAATATTTGTAACATTTCAATCATTACTGGTTGCATGTAGATGTTCATCAATATTTAGCTATCAAGGTCTCAAGAGTGGAAACCACAATAAAGAGCAACCTGGGTAATGTCTAGATTATGCACATAATAATCATATATTAATAAAATAAAAAAAAAGATAGTACCAGCACTCTCTGTCTCACAGCTATAGATATAGGCAAATACCAGTGTAGGGAATATGAATAATTTAATGACACTAATAATAAACTGAAAAAATAGCAACAATAGCCAATGCAAGAATAAATATCACCATAGAGAAAATAAAAAAATAAAGGGGGTAGAGGGGAAAGAAGGAGAAGGGGAAAAAAACATGAAAGAAAAGGAAAAAATCACAAAAATGGAAAAAGGAAAGCAAACTAGGGGGGCGACGTTTCGAGGGGTGACCTCTTCATCTGGCCCATTCCCCCTGGTCCCAAAGGGTCCCAGAGGTACTTCCCTAAGCCTTCCCTCCCCAATGTCAAATAATCCCACACTCAGCTAATGTCAGGACGTGCTCACCACAAACGAGACGGAACTGCGGTGCTGAGGTGGGATAGGATATAACGCCACCCACAGCCACGAGGGCACGTCTTGAGAGTAGAGTGGTCTGGGAGTCCGGGTCGGGGCAGGAGAGGTACGAATGGTAGAGGGTGCTGTTTGCCAAGTCCGGGGTTAGAGAGAAGGACGTAATCGTTTACCGTTTGCCGGGTTCAGGATGCCAGAGGTGCGGGTAGTCGTAGAGGAAGCCGGTTCGGTACACGAGGAAGACTGCAAAACAAGACAGGACAAGACAGGACTAGTGAGGCAGAGAGTGATGAGAACAACTGGTTCTATGCTCAGCCGATGAGTTAATGAAGCTGTAGGGTATATATAGGCACGAGGGTCCAATGGCAGAGTAGCAAGGTGGGGGTGTGTGAATGGGCCAGGCTGAGTCAGAGATAGGTGCAGAGAAACCCCTGGAGGAGGGACTAGACGAACGAGCACATTTGATTGAGGCATTGTAAAGAGGAGATATGCCTTTAAGAGGCTGGTGCTCCTCCATGTGGACGCGCCCCTGTGTGGCCGTACTTGCGGGCGCGTGACCGAGTACACGCCCAGGCCTGACACTAGAAGGGGAGCGCTGACGTGCGCGCGCGCACTTAGGCAGTATGGCGATCGGCTTCCTGGAGGGAGGATCGCTACGAGACGCGGGAGAGCCCGGCGGCACCACGGGTAAGTGAGGAGCACGCCGAGGACGGCGTGACTCCCAGGACCTTACAGCTAATGATATAAATCTAAAGTCTAGAGAGGGCAAATCACATAAGCAGATATCAAATATCAAACAATACATGTAAATACAAGAGTATTGTCAAAGACACAGAACATATGCAGATATCAGATGTCAATCAGTGAACAAGTATAAGCAAACCCTCTATCAACAGCTCCTGGTGCCCTGTCAAGTGCTTGGGACTGAGCAAGGTGAAATCATTGCTTTAAGTAGTAGAGAGGATTAACAGCTCCCCTCGTCTGGCTGGTGACGTCACTGACAGGGTCCTCAACAGAAAGCTGCAGACGTGGCAAGTCAGGAGAGCGCCTGTGCATACTTTTCCCCTTCACTGGTCATGAGGAATGTCACTGAGCAAGCGCAGGATCCTGTGTGGATAGTCTTTCAATCAGCGTAGAGAGTGCTTCTGTTTCACCTGCCTTTGAAGATATGTAAATCATGTTCCTGCTGCTAGTCACTCACTGCGCATGTGCAAGGTCCCAACAGCCTCTGAGTAGACGGGAAGGTTGTGCTGCGTGCATTCATGTTGCTGGCACACAGTACTCTGCAGTAACATACTTGGTCCTGTAAAGACTCCCAAACCAAACAGAAGGCAAAACATAAGTATTAAAGCAATGACAGGCTATTCAGGTGTATACCTAAATAGCTAAAAATAGACAGACAGCCCCCTAACAAGAGAGAGACAAAATGAAAGGGCATAAAAAAGGCTGAAAAATCACATCCACACCTAAGTACCACAGACGGGTCCAAATCCCTCTAGGGTATAAAATGTCAAAAAAAAACCTCAGTTCACCCGCTGTCAAGGGTCTAGTTAGAGGTGGGTAGAGACAACTAAGATGACAGGATGGATCACAAGCAGAATATTAACCCTTAAAACCCCTGACCCATACTTCAAGAAAAATGAGCAATGGTCGTATACTGAATGCTGGTCCAGGTCTGGTGGGGAGGGTGTCCTAAAGGACCCATGAAGGTTAGTAGGAGTGACAGACGGCATAACCTGGGGTAATGCAAATATCCAAAAAGATTAAAAATAGCAGCTAAGGTCTAATTCCTTATTAATGCCCCTGGGACTTACAGTGTCCCCACCACGTCTCTTTCTCCCCACACCATCTATGACCTGGAACCTCAGTTGACTCACATTGTGCCCAGCTTGTGTGAAGTGATGGGCCACCGGAGCGGCAGGGTCACCCCTACGAATGGCCGCTTTGTGCTGTCGAATCCGGTCCTTTACCTGTTGCGTTGTTTCTACCACATAACCAAGACCACAGGGGCATTTAATGAGGTACACTACATTTTTAGACATACAAGTGTAAAAGTTCTTAATATTGTAGGTCTGTCCAGTGTGGGGATGTCGAAACGTGTAGCCCTCCTGTAAACTATTGCATTGACTGCAGTTTAGACACCTGTAACATCCCAATTTGGGAGTCCCCAAGAAAGTCTGAGTGAACCCTTTCCCTCCTATGTCCGCTTTCACAAGTCTGTCCCTTAAATTGCGACCCCTTTTATAGGAGAATAAGGGTTTAAATGTAAAAATAGGGGATAAGGTGGAATCATTTTTTAATAGAGACAAATGCCTTAATACAATATTTTTGATTCTCCCCGATTGAGTATTGAATGTGGTCACAAATGGAATGGAAAACTGTTTCTTGGGGAGATGACCCTGTAAATTTCCCCTCAGGAGCTCTTTCCTAGGAATAGCCTCTGCCTTATCTCGTTGGCTTTTGAGTAGGGAGTTAGGGTAACCTCTTTTCCTAAATTTATCTTGCATCTTATCCAGGCTGGCCTTAACACCATCAGAGGTACTAATGATTCTCTTACTCCTCATGAATTGGCTATACGGGAGCCCCCGTACAGTACCAGGAGGGTGAAAGCTACTAAAGTATAGAAGATTGTTTCTATCTGTAGGCTTAGTGAATAAGTGGGATTCCACTCTATTGTCCACTATGGAGATGGTTGTGTCTAAAAAATCTACCGAGATCTCGCTACACTGATAAATGAAACTGATAGTCGCCCTAGCCATGTTGATGTCTGAGACAAATGACAATAAGGAACCAGCATCCCCCAGCCAAATTAGGAACACATCGTCGATGTAGCGCACCCACATATGCCCGTGGATTGTGAATTCGGGATGAGGATAGACATACTCCTCCTCGAATCTAGCCATGAAGATGTTGGCATATGTGGGTGCGACATTCAAAATAATTCTCTCTGAGGATAATCTCCAAGAGATCTAGTATAAACATATGTTCCTTCGGTGTATATAGACCTCCTGTAGTCAAAGTCTCCTTCACAGCTGCTATCCCCTCAAGATGAGGAATCGAGGTATATAGGCTATTCACGTCAAGTGTAGCCAACAATACACTAGTGGTAAATGGTGAAATAGAAGATATTTTATTCAGAAAGTGCGTAGTATCATGAACAAAAGATTTGGAGTTATCCACAAAAGGTCTCAGCAATTTGTCTAGAAAAATCGCACAGGGTTGAAAGATGGAATCTGTGCCTGCCACTATAGGTCTACCTGGGGGGGATATTAGACTCTTGTGTATTTTGGGTAACACATAGAATACAGGGGTAATAGGGTCTTTTTTTAGAAGAAAGTCCTTCTGTTTTTTGGTGATAACACAACCTTCATAAGCCATGTATAAGACCTCAGAGACCCTCCTGGTGACTTCAAAGATAGGGTTATGATCGATTACTCTATAGTTATTGACTATCTCAAGTTGTCTTAATATTTCTTGCCTATACTCGGAACGGTCCATAATCACTATAGCCCCACCCTTATCAGCCGGTTTTATTACAATATCGGTGTCTGATTCTAACTCCTTGATAATGGCCTGCTCCTTTCTGGAGAAATTGTTATTTCTAGGTCGTGATTTACTCACTTTGAGTGCCTCAATGTCCCTTTGTACCAAAGAGATATAAGTTTCTATTGTATGGTTGCTAGGAGGGGGGTTAAATTTACCCTTATTCTTGCCCACTTCCGTGAGAATATGAAATGGTGAATCAACCATAACATCATTACCAGCAGGTGATGGTGAGCAGGGGTGCTTAAGAAAGAACCCCTTAAGGCGTAAGTTCCTAAAGAAGCGAGCCAAATCCACATCAAGCTCTAGGAAGTCAAGGGGGTTAGTAGGTACAAATGAAAGGCCCTTATTTAAAACCTCCAATTGTTCGTTAGTAAAGGTCTTACCAGAGATATTAACTACCAGTGGATCTGCGACCGTGTCTGCATTCCTCTCCTTGGTGTCCTGTGCGTTTCGGTGCTTTCTCCCCACCCTCTGCGGCCTCCGCGACGACCCCGAGGAGGTCTTTGCTCTAAAAAATGCGGGACCCCTGATGAAGAATCGCTTCCTGTGGAATCCATGTAGTCTGGATCTGGTTGAGTACCTGGGTGGACCCTGGGAGCCCTCCACCGTTTGTAATCCCTCTGTTGTTGAGTTCTCCACTGCCATGTGTAAACCTGATTGCTGGTATAATCACGAGTGTCCCTCAAATATTTCTGCCTTTTGCGTGTCTCAATGTCTCTACTAAATGCTGCAAGCTTCTCATCTAAAGTTTTCATCAAAGTATTGAGATCAGTCTCAGACAGTGAAGTTTTGAGAGCCTCTTGCAGTCTTGTGACCTCAGTCTTGGTATCTATTAAGGTGCCCTGTATCTGTTCTATAGTTAATATAATTAAATCTAAAGAACACTTATTTATTAGCTGAGTGTGGGATTATTTGACATTGGGGAGGGAAGGCTTAGGGAAGTACCTCTGGGACTCTTTGGGACCAGGGGGAATGGGCCAGATGAAGAGGTCACCCCTCGAAACGTCGCCCCCCTAGTTTGCTTTCCTTTTTCCATTTTTGTGATTTTTTCCTTTTCTTTCATGTTTTTTTCACCTTCTCCTTCTTTCTCCTCTACCCCCTTTAATTTTTGATTTTCTCTATGGTGATATTTATTCTTGCATTGGCGTATTGGCTATTGTTGCTATATTTTCAGTTTATTATTAGTGTCATTAAATTATTCATATTCCCTACACTGGTATTTGCCTATATCTATAGCTGTGAGACAGAGAGTGCTGGTACTATCTTTTGGTATGTTAGTACTTCTGAAGGGAATTAGGATCCCTTCCTGTTCCATGCATCCTGCAACCTTGCTGAGTCATTGTGTCAGAGTGCTGTCTATCACCCCCTCCTTTCTACCATATATTAATTTTAATTTTAATATTGTAGAGTGACCCAAATATATGGAGGATAAGATTAATTAATAGAGGCTCTGACAATAGATGTTCTTAATAATAAACATGATAGTCTTATACCACAGATATTATTTACAGGGCTGGATAGGATGACAATAAGCAGGACAGAGATTACAAAGGGGGAGACATATCAAAGAAAGTGTTTTAACTGCCAGTCAACGTTGATTCCTCCTGGTGACAATGTGTCCATTGTAAATATCCAGAACATTTCCTTTTGATTAAGGATGTTCTGTCGGTCACCGCATCTGACTGGGGGTGGAATATATTCTATCCCACTAAAAGTAAACAATTCTAATTTGCCCATAGGGCATTCTGAGAAATGTCTCGCCACAGGAAATCTCTGATCCTTATTTTTTATACTTCTAATATGCTCCATTATACGATTTTTTAATGGGCGTATTGTTCTACCTATATAGCTCTTACCGCAACCACATGTTAAAATATAGACTATGTGGTTGGTATTACAAGTGATAAAACTCTTAAGTTTTATTTTATCTTTGTTCATTTTTGAATACATTACTTTAATGGGTTTTGCATAGGTGCATACCTTACAAAAACCACATTTAAAGAACCCAATGGGCCATAAAGGACAGAACTTTGCTCCCTTTGAAAATTTCAAATTGTTCAATACAATAATTGATTTGCAATGTTTTGTTAGAAAATTGGTATTGAAAAAGTTTTTTCATAGAGATGATGCAATTGGAAATCTTGAGATAACTAATTCTCAAAAAAAAAATATAGAACCCCTGAAATCCTGGAGGCTATCAAATCTTTGAAAAATGGGAAGGTCCCTGGTCCGGATGGATTTTCAAACCTTTACTACAAAAAATTCTCCACAATACTCCTCCCACACTTAACCAAAGTATTTAATGAGATGCTTTTAGGCCTCCCCCCACCCAGAGATATGCTACGAGCAACCATAGTCGTAATCCCAAAAGATGGAAAGGATCCCATGATGTGCTCTAGCTACAGACCTATATCTTTGTTAAATACAGATCTAAAATTATACATAAAAATCCTGGCCACTAGATTAAACAATATTCTTCCACGATTGATCCATTCGGACCAGGTCGGCTTTGTTCTGGGCAGGCAAGCCCTTGACAACACAAGGAGGACGGTGAACTTAGTACATGTAGCAAAACAAACCACACGCTCATCATTATTACTTTCACTAGACGCTGAAAAAGATTTTGATCGGCTGGATTGGCAGTTTATGAACGCCACACTCTCACAAATGGGATTTACTCCAAAAATCTTAAACAGCATAAACACGCTATACTCGACTCCGACAGCCATAGTAAAAACAAATAACTCCTTGTCTGACCCTTTCCCAATATCGAACGGAACCAGACAGGAGGGGTGCCCACTGCCCCCCTTGTTGTTTGCTTTGGCAATAGAACCATTAGCCTGCCAGATAACAATGAACCCCAATATCACGGGTATCAATGTTGGACAGAAGGAATTTAAGATAGCTCTATGCGGATGACATCCTATTGACGCTCTCAAATCTGCTTATCTCACTCCCCAACCTTTTCCAAGCTCTATCTGAGTTTGGCTCCCTTTCAGGATACAAAATGAACCACTCTAAATCTATGACTCTTGGCTTAAACCTTCCCAAGGATATGGTAAAATTACTTCAACTTAATTTTGACTTCAAGTGGAATCAGACCCACATTAAATATTTAGGGGTTCAAATAACAAAACATTACTCATCCCTATACAAAATAAACTTTAAACCTTTGTTCGACCAAGTTGCAAAGGACTTGTCCACCTGGAATCCATACATCATCTCTTGGTTCGGAAGGATCGCCACTATCAAAATGAACATCTTACCTAGAATACTGTACTCTTCCAAACTCTCCCAGTAAAGATTTGTCAGAAGGACCTCAATAATATTCAAAATAAAATTCTGAAATTTGTATGGCAAAATAGACGTCCTAGAGTCCGCAAAGATATCCTCTATAAATCTAAGTTAGAAGGAGGCTTAGCCCTTCCAAACCTACAAAAGTACTATAGAGCGGCACAACTAGGGCAACTAGTTAGTTGGCATTCAAACCCAGCCGAAAAAAGATGGGTCAAACTAGAAGAATTGATCTGCTCCCCATTCAAAATAAAGACTCTCCTCTGGCTTAATAGAAAATCCAGACCAGCTGAGGTTTACACAAACCCGTACTATCTTTCGTATGTAATCTTTGGGACTCCCTTTTAAGTTAGGTTCCAACATACTGGTACCCCATCCCTCATGCAACCCCTGTTTTCAGATCCTTCCCTCCCTTTTTACACTAATAACCAACAATCTAACCTTTGGGTTCAAAAAGGACTCCTAAGAGTTAATGATATTCTCATCAAAGGTAAAGTCCCTCCATTCACCTCGTTACAAACGAGCCACGACATTCCCTCCTCTGAATTTTTCAGATTTCTCCAGATTAGGCACTATATCCAATCCATTTACAAGCCAAACCAACCACATGTGTTAACGCTATATGAAGACTGGTGTGTACGTCAGCCTCTTCTGAAGGGCATTACTTACAGGCTATATATACCATAGCTTGACTCCCGTCAAAAATAGCCAAACTCCTGATAAATATATGGTGTCCTGGGAGAAGGAGTTAAATACCAATTTGGACCTTGATGTTTGGAAAGATGTTTGGGAAGCCGCCTCCAAAAATTCTTCCTGTGTGGTGATTAATGAGAATATTTACAAGCTAATATATAGATGGTATATGACTCCTACCAGGTTGAACTCTTTTCTCCCAGGTGTTTCTCCTTTATGTTGGTGTGGTTGTGGCGAAATGGGGAATATACTGCACATATTCTGGTCGTGCCCAAAAATTCAGCAAACGTGGAGGGAAGTGATTGCTTTAATACACAGGGTTTTGGGCATCACTGTCCAACAGGACCCAGTATATATAGTACTGGGAAAGCCAATGGCCAATTGTAACAAAAAATAAATTAAAGTTATCTCCCAAATTCTAAATGCTACTAGATGCACCATCGCCAAAAACTGGAAACAACCGACTCCCCCATCCTTAAACCAAATCAATAACAAAATCTGGCATATAGTCTACATGGAAAAACTCACTGCCTACCTAACTGGTTCCACTTTACAATTCTCAGAGACATGGGCTCCTTGGTTTAGACATGCAGGTATATCCCCATATTTAGACTAGATTATTCCGAACAGAGTGACTTAAGATTTATGATCTATGTTGTATTTAACCTGTTATTTAATATGTTACATGATTTCAAATGCTGTCCCCCTCCCCCTTCCCATACTCTCCCCCCCTCCTAATGTGTAATTAGAATATTTGCAATATTATACCGTTGTATTGTTCCCCTACTTTTTTTTCTTTTTGTACCCCTCTTACTTTTGAAAAATGGTTAATAAAAAATCTAAGTAATAAAAAAAAAAAAAAAATAGGGGAAACAACTAAAACCTTAAAAAGACATATCATATATATATATATATATATATATATATATATATAATTAAAATGTATCATATATTTAAAGAAATATTTCATAATGTCTAATAATCGAAAATTATACGTATTTGTAAACTAAACAGTACATAATTATGTGCAATCAATGCTTCTGCAATAAACTTAAACATATATATGTGACTAAAAAAATATAAGTAAAGAAACCCAACCAATAAATGATTGAATAATAATTAACATATATCTACATTTTTCCTATACACAATACATTAATTATGGAAAGCGTAAATAACATAAGATATCCAAGAATACATTTATAATGCACTTTGCCATTACATCAATGTCAAGGGACATAAAATCTTATATGTTTATTGAAAACATTGATATAAGTGTAGCCATGTGTAAAATTGGTGTACATATCTCTTTCATGCTGACTGTAATCCTGGTAAGTATGCAGGGTTGCCAGTAACAATCATGGAGGTTTGCCCTCAAGCCCTGGTGAGGTGTCATATGTCCCAAAGGAAGTGACAACATGCTTTGTGTCCACGGTTAGTGACACAGAGGGTGTCTGTTTTCTGGGGGTGATATAAGACACAGCGTTGCCTAAAGTTAGGAGTTCAGTTGGTGTTCTGACTCTGTTGAGGAGAGTCATGTGGAGGTCTGCAACAGTGTTGCAGTGTGTGATGCAATAGCTGTGAGTCTGTGCAGCTCAAGAGAGACAAGCTGGTGAATCTCCCTGAGGGGAGAGGTGGCAAGCAACCCCATTAGGAGAAGGAGGAACCTTCCAGATGGACGCAGAGATCCTGATGAGGTGGAGGCACTGCAATGGATATAGGTAGGACTCAAAGCACACTACCTCAGCACCTGTCTTGCTGATATCCCCATACCAACATCATGCAGGAGATTCAGGAGTCCTGTAGCCAACAGGTGAACCACCAGACACAACCATGTAATGGGGACCGGTTAGACCATAGGGGCCAATCTGAGATTGGGTGGGTCAAGGAGGGTCCAGAAAAAACATTACATTTGGAGGCGCTGCTGAGAGCTGCATCAACAGAACAGGCTTTTGCTGGGCACATTAGGAAACAGGGAGAGTGTATGCTGCCAGTCAGTGCTGTGTTTGGGATGGAACCTAGGGGTAGTCAGGGGGCCTGATGGAATTGTCAGCTTGCAGGTATGACCTAGGATCCTGGAAGGAGTTAGTGGGTCTGGAGACAGGGCTATAGCTGTTCTAGTCACCTTGAGGCAGCTAGTTGGTAGGATGCCTAAAGGGATATCCTGTTAACAAGGGTCAGGAATCCTGGAGAGGGTCTGCAGAAGGCTGACCAACAGTAGGTAGATGCCCCAGTACGGCATGGAGAGGCCAGAGTACTCTAGCTCATTCCAGACCACTTACCACAGAGCACAGACTGGAGGGAGGAGGACACAGCATACACAGAGAGAGTGGGCCTAGTCTGAGGTAGTGCAACACGAGTCAGACCTACATTAGGTACACAAGGTGGTGCATTGGGCAATCTTTATTGTATCGGTATGGCAGCTGCCCCGCAGAGAGGAGCTCCATGTACAATAACCGCAAAAACGGCAACCAAATGGCGACCGCAAGAATGGAGGATCCTCGCAGCACGGAAGGTCCAAGATGGTGGACGGAGGCAGATGGAGGGAGCGCACGTGGTGTGCGATCTGCTGAGGAGCAAGCTACTGAAGTAACTTTGGCTAGCCTACTGTGTAGTGGCGCGAATGCGGTGGCCGCGCCGTTTTGGTCCTGCCTGGGACCGTGGGGTGATACCCTAGAGGACAGTGAGGAGGACATTGTGGTGGTGTGTGGTGAACGTGAAGGATCTGCTTGCCAGATGGCGAGCAATGCACAACGAGCTACCTCAGTTGCTAAAGTGATTGGCAATGTAAACCAATATGGCGGTTCCCGCTTCCGTGGGAGACCACGTGAGCCGATTGCAGAAAATGCTGCGAATGAAAAGGTTGCAGAGAGTTGGCCGGGAGTGGCGCCAAAAAGAAAACCCCACCCTATTGGGGGTAGTGGCGCGAAAGCTGTGACCGCGCCCTCCAGGACTGTGACAGGCTCAGAACCAGTGCTGGGTCACCCAGTGAATCTATGGGACCTTCCCCAAATATTCACCAGGGGGAGGGTCTTTATCTCTGCCAAGCGAGACTCGAGTTGTCTGAGGGAGGAGCTGGATGTGAGCTTCCTGTCCCTCAGTTGCGAGGAGCTGGTGAACAAAACAGACTGTGCAAAGTGTCTCCCATATCCAGCACTACAAAGAGCGAGATGTACATTGGGGTATATCCCTATTCATTGCCAGGAGGCTTCCTGGTAGTCAAGGCTGGGAACAAAGAAACATTGCGGTGCCAGTGCATGCAGTGCAGGTTGCCTGGCGGAGAAGCTAGCACAACGGCTAGGTGCCCCCAATGTGGCATCCACTACCAATGGGCCGTGCAGCCCTTCGTACCAGGGCAGACCATGGAGGCGGGAGCAGACACAGCTAAACTGACAGCTGAAGCCTCGCTCTCGGTCAAAGCAGAACCAGTTAATCCTGGAGAATGGGGATCGCTCCTCATGATAAAGACGGGGCCTGAAGAGAAAGGGGCCTACAAACGCAGTGAGAACCCGGAACCTCACCATCGGTCCCCTGCGGGTTTGCCACTCCCCGAGTCGGAGTTCGGCTCCTCGGAAGAGGAACAAGCGACCCCGACGACGGTGGTGATGCGCCTACCGGTGGACCACTACAGCAGTGCTGCAAAAGAACCGGCACTTACCTGTGTCGCGGCGGAGCGGAGTCTCAAGTCACCTGTGCAGAGACAGCAGGAGAGGAGGAGTCCCACGGTCGTGGTGACTGGCGGAGCAGACGGCAGAGAGGAACTCATCCCGAGCTAACGGAGCGGTGAGCCACATCCCTAACATCCACAGGCGCCGGTGGTGGCAACGGCGGAGAGAGGCCAAGTCCGGGCCCGAGCGGAGCAGAGAGCAGAACCATCACTTCCGGTGGTGGATGTCATTCTGGAGGAAGAGGTTCCGGTGGGGAGCCCAACCCAAGATGGCGGCGGTGAGTCCCGCGAGATCGATGATGTCACATCCGGCGGACACAGTGGAGCCGGGTGGAAGATGGCCGCTTCCTCGTGACCAACAAGCTGTACCAGGTCGCCTGGATCCGGGAATAGCTGGCAGACCCTGCGGAAGCCTGGGAACAATGAAACGCGAGAACCGGAGCGTCAGTCCGATGGCACCGGGCAAGGCTGCACGAAGTTGCGGGTCATAGCCCCGCATATGCCGGCAGTATTTCCCTATGCCCAACCCACGGCCATAGTTAAAGCCCCTTCCCCTGTCACTTACTCATCTGGGTCCCAGTCGAGCCAAGGGTTGTTGGGGGAGTCACGGGACACTTCTGATGAAAGGACTGGGGAGAACCTGGACTGGGGTGATTGCTTAACCTCCGATGAGGGATCGGGGAGGGAAGTGTTAACCTTTGTGAAGTCTCCGGGTGTGAATCCTACTGTAATCAAGCATGTGGCTAAAGGGGAAGTCAAGCGTTATGGTATGCACACTCATTCCAGTGGGATGTCTGGGAATTTGGGTTATGTTGCTCATATTGTGCCCGTTGCTCGGGTACAACCCTATGTGCCTCCAGTGTCAGCAAGAGTTGCCAGGAATCGCCAAAAGTTGTTACTTTATTTTCACCATCCATGGGAGGGAGAAATTGAGTGCGAAATGGGTTCCACTGATGAGGGTAGGGGATATAGTTCTGATGATGAGGAAGGATCAGACGAGGAAAATTGGGATACTGATAGCTCTATAGAGGATTGGGATCCTGAAGTGTTAGACGATAAGTGGTGTAATCAAGAAAAGATAGCCTACATCTCCAGGAGATGCCTTAAGGAAGTATATGGGCATGATCCTCTCAGTCCACTAGCATCCAGGCAGGAATTATGGGCTGATTGTGGGTGTCCAGTATGTCACCCAGAGTGTTATAGTACTTCTGCTATAAACCCAGTGGACCATGCTGTGCGCAGGCCACCTTAAGAGGGTACCTTAAGTAGTACCAGTAATGGATACTCCAGCAGGGAGTAATCCTGGTTGTTACACATCATAGCTGTTATTATGTCTATGATGAAGGGATATGTACTGTAATGTGTATTGTTGTGTTTTGCAGTGCTACCTGAAGGAAGGTTCCGCAAATTTAGATCCCAGCTGGGCCGTTGGGTTCCACCAGGGGGAGAATGTAGCCACGTGAAAAATTGGTGTACATATCTCTTTCATGCTGGCAGTAATCCTGGTAAGTATGCAGGGTTGCCAGTAACAATCATGGAGGTTTGCCCTCAACCCCTGGTGAGGTGTCATATGTCCCAAAGGAAGTGACAACATGCTTTGTGTCCACGGTTAGTGACACGGAGGGTGTCTGTTTTCTGGAGGTGATATAAGATACAGCACTGCCTAAAGTTAGGAGTTCAGTTGGTGTTCTGACTCAGGAGAGTCATGTGGAGGTCTGCAACAGTGTTGCAGTGTATGATGCAATAGCTGTGAGTCTGTGCAACTCAAGAGAGACAAGCTGGTGAATCTCCCTGAGGGGAGAGGTGGAAAGCAACTCCATTAGGAGAAGGAGGAACCTTCCAGATGGAGTGCAGCATAGAGATGTGCGGCTAAGCTGACCGCTGCGAGGGGCAGTCTGCCTGAACCATGCCAATAAAGATGTCCTTATTCATCAAAACCCTCATGTGTGAGTGTGGAGTTACTCAGCAGAGGAAGGCACCAAGAAGGAGTTCCTCATCAGATCCATCTCCCTGCGGACGCAGAGATCCTGATGAGGTGGAGGCACTGCACTGGATATAGGTAGGACTCAAAGCACACTACCTCAGCACCTGTCTTGCTGATATCCCCATACCAACATCATGTGGGAGACTCAGGAGTCCTGTAGCCAACAGGTGCACCACCAGACACAACCATGTAATGGGGACCGGTTAGACCATAGGGGCCAATCTGAGATTGGGTGGGTCAAGGAGGGTCCAGAAAAAACGTTACATAAGTTTGCTAGAAATGGTAATCGATGTCTGGATTAGGGAAAGGCGGATGGAAAGGGGGGAAGGGGATCTTCCTCTGTTTATTACACAGTTTATTGCTCAATCAGAACAAATTAAATCCATTGTAAAAAAACATTGGAAGATTCTTCAACTTGATCCTACGATTAGCTCATTAGTTAATGATGGCCCAAGATTTGGTTTTTGCAAGGCTAAAACATTAGCTAATAATTTGTAACCCAGTTTGTTTCAAATGGATAAGCCACTTGCCAACAGACAAAAAGGAACTTTTCGAGGCAATCGTAACATCGTTTGTCCTGATATGCAAGTATCCTCCCGTTTTGCTTCCACAGTCAAAGGCAGAAATTATAGGATTTACTCATTTATTAACTGTGAAAATAAGTTTGTTATCTACAGTACCTTCTGACTTGTGGCTGTGGTAAGCAATATGTAGAACGGACTAAACGTTTTCTTAAGCAAAGAATTCAAGAACATCTTATACTGATTAAAAAAGGAGATCTCAATCATCCCGTTTCTAAGCATGCTGCCACTTGTCCAATGGGTAAACCACATGTATGTACCAGTTCATACTTGAAAAGGAGAGGTAACTCTCAATGTATTACTTCCTGGTAAAATATTTTATAAATAAATAAATAACATGTGTTTACCTTTAAGGGCATTGAGCATGTCCCCCCTCATATTAGAGGTGGGGATCGGGTTAAAAAGCTTGATAGGGGGAGATGCACTGGATTTTCACATTACGTACCTTAGGGCAAGAGGGGGTGGGATCAATCACGCGTGTGACAGAGGTCAGGGGGCAGAGCCGAGAGCGTGCGTCACTCCCATGCCGGTCCTGTCCATCACCAGAGCAGAGGCGGGGCTTGTACCATGCATCAGCAGGGAGTCTGACCGAACGCATCCGTCGTGCGTCAGACCGGGAGACGGGGTCCTGAATCCGTGGATGGGGGATCAGGCCGCGCAAGGTCCGTGCGCTTGCGTGTACTGGGACCACGAGACCGTGCATCCTGAGTGTCCATCACGGAAGGCACGTTGGGGTGAGGAGACTGCTAGGATGGCGAATCCTCACAGTACCTCCCCCCCTTTTAGGAGCGACCTCCGGGCGACTCCACGATGGTTTCTATTGTGGAACATATGGACCAGTTTGGCTGCGTGAACCCGGTGACTCGGAATCCAGGATCTCTCCTCTGGGCCGAAACAACTCCAATGCACCAGATAGTGTAGCGAACCTCTGGAGATCTTAGAGTCAAGGATAGATTGGATCTCGTATTCAGGTTGTCCTTGAACGATGAGGGGAGAGGTGGGGGCCACCAGAACTGAAAAGGCATTCTGGACCACCGGTTTGAGAAGAGAAACCTGAAATATAGAGGGGATCTTCATGGAAGGCGGGAGAGCGAGGCGGGACGCCACTGGATTGATCCTTTCGGAAATCGCAAAGGGTCCAAGAAATCTAGTTGTGAACTTCATAGAGGGTACTTTCAGCCTGATGTTCCTGGATGACAACTAAACCTTATCTCCAGGTTTAAGGTCCAGAGCAGGTCTGCAGTTGCGATCTGTCTGATTCTTTTGCCTATTGACTGCTTGCCAAATGTTGACCTGAATTTTTTTCTACAGGTCCTGTAAGGTTTTTATCCTTTCATCCGCCGCTGAGACCCCTGAGGAAGGTAAAACAAGAGGAAGAGTGGAAGGGTTGAAACCGTAATTTACGAAGAACAACGAACAACGATTCCAGGGTAGAGCTGCTTTGTGCGTTATTGTGGGCGAATTCTGCCCAGGGTAAGAGTTCCTTCCAGTCATCTTGGGAATCTGACGTAAAGCAACGTAGATACTGTTCCAGGGACTGGTTGGTCCTCTCTATTTGACCATTGGTCTGTGGGTGGAATCCCGACGAGAAATGGAGGATGATACCTATCTGGAGGCAAAAACGAGCGCCAGAAACGAGAAATGAATTGCGATCCTCTATCTGAAACTATTTCCAAGGGTACTCATATAACTGAAAGATCTCCCTGATAAAGATGTCAGCTAATCTGGGAGAGTTGGGCAGGCCCTTGAGGAGTATGAAATGGGCCTGCTTCGAAAAATGGTCTACTACTACAAGAATCGTGTCCATACCCTTGGAACTAGGCCAGTCCACAATGAAATCCATAGACAAGTGTGTCCATGGCTGATCCGGAACAGGTAGTGGTTGAAGGAGACCTGTAGGAGGTATCCTGTGTGTTTTATTCTTGGCACACATAGGTTATGCAGTTACAATTTTTTTTATGTCCTTTTGCATTCCTGGCTACCAAAAGGTGCGAGAGATGAGGTCCAAGATTCTTTTGGTGCCGTGATGGCCTGCAGATTTCGACGAATGACTCCAATCAAGAATCTTCTTACGATGTAGGGGTAAAGTGAAGAGACGGTCCTGTTGAGGTGAGATGCCAGGAGGGAAGTGGCATTGTTGACGGACAATGTCCATGAGCGCTCCAAATGATGTGGCCGAGAGAATACATTTGGGTGGTAAAATGGGTTTTTGCTGATCCTCAGTCTTGTCGTCCAGGGAAAATTGTTGAGATAGAGCATCAGCTTTGATATTCTTGGATCCAGGAAGGTAGGAAATTCTGAAATTAAACCTAGAGAAAAACAGTGACCATCTGGCTTGACAGGCTCCCAGGCGGCGTGCATCTTCAATGTAAAGCAAGTTCTTATGATCCGTGAGGATGGTTATCGGATCTTCAGTGCCCTCAAGCAGGTGTCTCCATTCTTCGAGAGCAAGCTTCATGGCCAAGAGTTCCCGGTTCCCGACATCGTAGTTGCATTGGGCCGGAGAAATGTTTTTTGAAAAAAAAAATGCACATGGATGCAACCTGGACAGGGAATTCTTCCTTTGAGACAGAACGGCGCCTAGGCGCCTGTGAGGACTTGGGAGTCATGTGGACCTCCGCACGTTCCCGCAAGATGCCAACGCACGTGCAGCCTCTCACCCTCTGCTCCAGCACCCGTTGCTGCTCCCCCGGAATCCCGTGCTCTCACGCGCGCCTCCTCGTGCACGCTCAGGTCTTCCCTCACTTGAGCGGCGCCCTCTACCCGCACGGCGCGCATGCGCATTGGATTAATTCCAAATCGCGTCGCGCGTCATCGGTACGCTCCCAAGTGACGTGTCAAGCAAAATCAGCTTTTTGGGGATTGGCTCCTTCTGCCTATATATGCTCAGCTGTGCCACTGGCACTTTGGCTGAGCATAGATTCATGTTCCCTGTGCTTACCTCTCCTGTCTACTAGATCCCTGCCTTGCCTTGCCTTGCCTTGCCCTGCCTTGTGATTTCCTGTGTACCGATCCGGCTTGCCTTTGGACTACCGCTTCTCTGGACTACTGATCTCAGCTTTCCTCGACCATCTGTCACTCTCCTACCCTGACCCCAGCTTACCTCCATCTAAGATCTGGACCTCTCCTGCACTGATCTCGACTATACCTCCATCTACGATCCGGACCTCTCCTGCACTGACCTCGGCAAATATACGACAACTCTGATCTCTCCTACCCCAACCTTGGCTGCCAAGACCACTCTACAATCCGGACGTGACCCCTGTGTCTGTGGCTGGAGTTTACCTATTCCCATCTCAGTACCGGGGTCTCGTCTAGTTTGTGGTGAGCACAGCGTAACAAAGGCACGGCGTCACACTGACTATGCTCAGAAGGAATGAGAGCAGACTGATGGTATATAAAGGCGGAGCCTCCAATAGCCAGCAAGGGTGGAACCAGGAAGTAACCACCGATAGGCTGCTGGTGCGTCACTCCCACGCTCACTCCCACGCCGGTCCTGTCCATCACCAGAGCGGATGTGGGGCTTGTACCGCGCATCAGCAGGGAGGCTGACTGAACGCACCCGTCGTGCGTCAGAGCGGGAGGCGGGGTCCGAATCTGCAGACAAGGGATCAGGCCACGCAAGGTCCGCGCGCGCACATGTACTGGGACCACGAGACCGCGCATCCTGTGTGTCTGTCTCGGAATGCTTTTTGGGGTGAGGAGATGGTCTGCGACCGCCAGGATGGCGAATCCTCACATTTTACCGATCGCACTTGGCCACTCCTCCTTCTCCTAATGTGCACCCCACAACTGGAAAAATCTAGCGGAAACTCTCACATCCGCCACCAGTCTAAGTTCTTTCAAAACTAAAGCTGTCTCATATTTTAATCTGGTCTGTAACTTTTACATATGCCTATGATATATATTCTCTGGGCATAATAATAATAATAATAATAATAATAATAATAATAATAATAATAATAGTCAGTGTTTTCATCACTGAGCCACTCCCTCTCCCTGCATGCAATGTCTTGTATATAATGTATATCTCTGTTCACTTAATGTAATTACTGTATGTATTTGTAACTATGTATTTGTCATCACAGTGCTTTGCCCAGGACATACATGAAACCAAGAGATAAATCTCAATGTATTACTTCCTGGTATAACATTTTATAAATAAATAAAAGTGTTATAAACTAGCATCATAGATTTGAGGCCCCTTGGTCCTGATGTACGACCTATATTGATTTGCTCTATGGTAGAGCCCTCCTCAGCATCTGCTGTTGCTGCCCCAAACCTGAATGAATGCGTCTCAAATACTTTGGGGTCCATAACCCTTTTGGTTACGCACATTTTAAGGATGCTCTGGAACTGGTACAAGGTGAAGGGAGTCATGTCTTGGTGGATGAGGAAATTTCCCCCTGACTTGGGCCTTTCCTCCATGTACCGTTTTATGAGCTTGACTGGGCATAGCTTCCTATTGCTGTTTTTTGTGAGGTGGACCCATGTACCCTTCCCAAACTAATCTGTTTTGCACCTGTGAATTTTTCACGCAATTAATATTTTGTTAATGACTATGTTCATGTGCTATTACCGCTTGTTTTCGCAGCAGCCACCAGCTCGCCGACCCAGAAGGCACCAAAAATGCTTTTTGAAAATGCTGCTCTAAAAAGCTCCCCTTCCGCAGTGCCTGTGCACACCTGCTTGGTAGCCCTGTTAATAGCCTCTAGCCTGACTATTGTTATTGGATCCCTTTTGTCTGCCTTTCTGGGTTTCCCCCAATCCCAGCCTATCAGGATTCTTCTGACTATGCAATATTTGGTTATGTGCTTGAGGCCATGTACTGTAGTTTTAGGGAAAAGGCTAACCCCACTAAGATGGCTCCTGTCCTGGCTCACATATCCCGATGTGTTTCTGAGCTAGCAGAAATCTAGGTAACAGTACGTGTTCACCTATCTTACTATCTATTCTGGAATCTTTTCCGAACCTGAGCCATGTTTGCCAAGTGCAGATGTACTGTAGGATTTCCAGGTGCGGGGGGCAAGCGAGCTTTGTACCAGGTCCATCAGTCCAAAATCCCTATCTGCCAAAGGTGACATGGGCATGTTAGGCCTATTGCATTAGCTGCTGGCACTGTTTGCCTAAACGCCACCCAGGTAAACCGTGACAAGGCATCTGCTATTGTCTTTAGCCTACCTCGGACATGCTTGCCCCTGAAATGAATGTTATATGTCAAACATCAGAGCACCATCCTGCATAGCAGCCTAATAACAGGGCTTGATGTCACTGATGTTAACCGCGCACACTACCCATGGTTATCAGACCAGAATACTATGTGCTTATTGCTCAGCTCCCTGACCCACAGCTCCACTGCCACTATTATGGGAAAAGGCTCTAAAAATGCAATGCTATGCGTTGATCCGGTCTCTCCACATGTCTTTGGCCATGGTACGGAGTGCCATTCCCCTTTAAAAAATACACTGAAACCCAGTGACCTTGCTACATCTTTATAAATCTCCAGCTCTTTCTTGCTCTGGCCACTGCCTAGACAATACGTAAAGGTCTATGAATTTCCCTTTAAAAGCGATTTGTTAACTTTGGTCGGTACGTGGCCGCACAGTGAGCTAGTGACTTTAACATAGGTGCCGCTTCCTATGCTGTCTGCCCTAATTTCACTTTCTCTTGTGGCCTTTACTGCCGCTGCTGCCTTTTGTGCACTCATGCACTGCCTGGCCTTATTAGGGCAGCTGATCGATGAAAACCTTTTCTTCTTTAGTTTATACAACGGCGTTCTTTGCAGCCCTGCTAAAGTCTCTAACTCAGACACATCGCTCTCGCTCTTTCCATCGCTACTTTCAGATATTAAAATAGCAGTTTTACCCTTTCCAGGTTTCTTGACAGGAGACGCAGGCTGTGAGCTGTGTGCATCGACATCCAGTGGTGGTGTTTTTCGCTGATGGAGGAAAGTTGCACTCGGGCACGCTGCTTTGTGGAAGTGGTTCCTGCTGCTGGAGCCAATCCCCAACATGTCCCTTGTGGTCATTCCATGCAGTACCAAGTGGCTGGCTTGCTGGGTGCAAGGCCCAGGGCTGCAGCTCCTCCCCATCCCAGAAGGGTTCCTGGTAGATAGGAGGGTTGATGATGGGGACGGGGATGAGAAAAAAAACCCCGCCTGCCAGGGTAAGATATAAGGAAATGGGGGGTTGCCAGGATGTGAGGTGGTATGGGGGGAGAAAACATTTGCCCTGATGAGGTAGGAAAAGTTGTCCCATGAGTGGGACCTTATGGTGGTGTTGGAAGGGGGCCTGAAGTGGCCTTTGAAGCCATTCCTCTTTGTGTGGGCCCTGTAGGTGGTGAGTGAACCACCACAGCCTGATGGGGGGCCACAACCCGAAGTCAGGTGGGCCATGCATCATAACGCTGTAAAGGGGGGCATATAAGAAATGGAGAAGGAGACTGGAAGCCCTTTTGGTTCAGGTGGGAAATGCCGATGGCGGGCCCAGACCTCCCATGCTTGGAACGAGCCTCAAAACTGATGGCAGTGGAAAGTGGGGGGTGGGGGGGAGGGCACTGGGAGCTTCCTCTTCTCTCCGCTAGGATGGAGGAGGGAGAGGCTAACTGGGGTGACTTCTGCAGGTCGTTGCAGCGGTCAGGTGAGGGGGAGGCAGATCAGGAGGTGGTGCAGGCTTTTTGGGGATCCTGGCAGTGGTCGCGGGCCTCTTCCGCTTATCCTGAAGCCAGGTGTGGGCAGCAGCATTCTTGCATCATGTGACAGTCACCCAGAGGGCCCTGAGTTGAACGGACACCCACACTGACTTCGGGTTGACCCAGGGACCTCCGTATTGGCTGCTTGGGTGGATAAAGATGGCTTGACGGCGAGGTGGACATCGCTGGCTTCCCTTGAAATGTGCAAGAGAAAGGTAAGAAAATGTAAATTTTAATTCAATTTTAGATTGAAATAGAGCAGTTTAACACCACTTTTGCATCACCAGACATCAGCGAACGGCAGCAAACGGCTCACACCCTTTGGCTGTCGTACGGCTGCACCAAAGGCTGTGCGCTTTTGGGGCCACACAGAGGCACACTGGGGTGGCTTCCTGAGATGCAATGCAGCTGTGAACAAAAGCTCTGTGTCGTCATGGCTCATTAACATTCCAGTGGGTGGGGTTGATGTTCCACAGAGAACAAAAAAAGGTTAACCCTTAGCACGCTGGTCCTTTGTAGAGGGGTGCTGCTCTTGGGGAGCCCCATCAGGCTTTGCGCCTTTGGGGCAACGCAGATACACACTGGGGCGGGTGGCTGAGATGCAATGCAGCTGTGAACAAAAGCTCTTTGTGTCCTCATGGCTATTATCGGATATTATTATTCCTGTTTTCGTATACTAACTAAACTTTTATAGTAGGACAGTACATATCTGAGAAAGTGGCTTCTGATTTAAAATGTGTGGAATTATTGTCCACACCAATCGCACGAAAGGCAAAAATATATATATATATATTGGTTGATATTTAATGCTGATAAAATTAGGGATATAACCATACTTTATATATAAATCCACACATATAAAACAATGGCATTTAATAATAATAATAATAATAATAATAATAATAATAACAACAACAATAATATGTATCTTATCTAGAGTTGGCAATGGCACAGTTATAGGAATAGACTTTTTGTAGGCACAATGTTGGTCCCTTAATCCAAAGCCTACAGTCTAGCTTTTATTGGTTACTGAAGAAGAAAAGTTAAGTTGTCCAAGGTCATACTAGAACTGACATTGGCATTAAAAGTGAAGAGCCCTCATGATCGTTTGTAGCTTTTCTGTGCATGTTTGTCTTTATTTGTATTTGTATGTAATTACAAAATCTCAGTAACCACATTGTACCGTGCTGTGGAATATGTTGGTGCATTACAAATAAACATTAAAAAAGAAAAAATAATGTTGTGAGGATATCCCTGCTTGAGCACAAGTGACTCAATCAGTGGCTCAGTCATGTTCACTGAACCACCTTTGGTGAGGCAGGAATATCTTTAAAACTTGAGCATTTGGGGTTCTTGAGGACTGCAGCTGTGAAGCACTAGTGTAGAGAACGATCACATTCACTATTAATCCTTCATAAATTACACAAAGTAGTCCATGGGAACTTAGATTCATTTGCATGTTTACCATGATATAATTGTTTTGTAACGTACGTTTTCTTGAGTGTAGTGCTGCTTAATAATGGTATCCAACATTGTTGGAAGGTCAGGATAGTGGATTCAACAATAATAAAACATTGTACAACAAATAAAGACGTGTAAATAATATAGGTAGAAAAAAAATGGTTAGAGATCCATATTCCGAATGAAAACAAAATGCTGGTGTAAGAGAAAAAAGACAAAAAGTCAGAGAAAGGCGAAAAAGTATAAAAACAGTGAAAGTAACATCGCAAGGACCACCGTCAGTGCTATTAATGTTTAAATATCAGAAAGAACATTGTTGACAGGATCAACAAATGTGGCACCATCACCACCCTTATTTAATTCCACAACATACCTTCTATTGTAATTTTACTCATCCCCTGTAACAGCATTTTCTGTGTGTCTTTGTAGAAGCAGTTTCAGACTCATCAGTTACAGCATGCCTCTGTGTGACAGGATGTGTTTTGTCAAGTTTCTGCATCAGAAGGGTGAGGAGCCATTGCAGTATTAGCTCTGTTGTTGTTAGACTAAAAAATAGCAAATACAGTAACTATAGTATTTATATCTAATTTTATTTATACAGCACACACGATGTACACAATTACAACATTACAATATAAGGTAAATAAATTACAAACAATGGAGAAAATTGAAAGAGGTAAATTAAAAAATACGGCAAAGGGAGACCCTGCCTCAAAGAGCTTACAATCTAAGTGACATGTAGTCTGTAGTTCTTTAGTATATGGTGCTCCAAATTGTTGCCATATTTATGTATTTAACATTACCTTTATGGATCTATTATAGATTTATTTTTTCATGTCTTTCTGCAGAGAGAGTGAGAGAGACTGCATTTTAGATCATGCAACAGGACAATGATCCCAAACACACCAGCAAATCTATAACAGAATGGCTGAAAAAGAAAAGAATCAAGGTGTTGCAATGGCTCAGTCAAAGTCCAGACCTCAACCCGATTGAAATGCTATGGCAGGATCTTAAGTGAGCTCTGCATAATCAAATTCCCACAAACCTCAATGAACTGAAGCAACGTTGTAAAAAGAGAGTGTTACAAAATTCCTCAACAACGATGTGAGAGACTGATAAAGTCATACACAAAACTATTACTTCAAGTTATTGCTGCTAAAGGTAGTTTTACAAGCCATTGAATCGTAATGTATACTTAGTTTTTCACACATGGCTTCTCCATTGTGGCTTTATTTTTGTTAAATATATCATGACACAGTGTAATATGTCATGTGTTCATCTGAGGTTGTATTTACCTAATTTTAAGACCTTCTAAGGAACAGATGATTGTTATTATGTCCTGATATGTAAAACCATAGAATTCAAAGAGGGTGTACTTTCTTTTTCACACAACTGTGTGTTTGTGTGTGTGTGTATATATATATATATAAATATATATATATATATATATATATATATATTTATATATATATATATATATATATTTATATATATATTGTTACAAAATCGAATTTTTAACAACAGGCATTACAACTATAATACCTTTAAATATACAATGGACATAGTGATAGCATTATTATAGTCCACTTAATTAAAGTGCATTAGTAAATCTATTGTTTACATTAATCATGATGTGCATGCAATAATGTTGCTATTTGAGTTCTGTTTTTATTAAAATACTAAAAATACACATATTTACCAGTGAAAAATAATACTTTTTATATGTGAAAAATACCAAATAGTAGAGAAGATAATTTTTTTTAAAAGTATTAATTTTATTTTGAGAGAGGCCTTTTGAAGGATTTTCTCAGCCCTCTTCTTTTTAGTCTTATTTGATATATCTAGTGTGGATTTTTCAGAATTGATTATGAGTCAGTACTGCTTATGACTAACGCTCAAATGACTACAGCTGTTATGTTTTTATCCTTTAAACCTTTGCAAGCCTCTCTATCATGGGCACACAAAAGGTTTATTCATAGACAAATGGTGACACAGTAGAGATTTGCTAAAGCATAACTGTTTAGGACAAAACTATATTTTATTTCCCTTTGTTAGAATATAAGCTTGGTAAAACATGTCCTCTCTCAACACAATATTTTTCTGTAAATACAAAAAATGATTTACTTTTAGAATGGTATCTATGTACCTTACAGAAGGGTATATAAAATAAAATCAATAACTAAAATAGTTGCTCCTAAATATCCAAAGTGCATTTGCAGGACAATGCCATGTGCAACATATGTGATACAATGAAATAATACTGTGCAGGGCATGGGTATAGATTTGTGAAAACAAGTGAGACAGTGAAAGAAAGTGTTGATTGCTGTTATCACACCCTTCATAAAACAAATTACTTTTTTATAAGCCCTACTGGCTACAGCATTATGTGGCCTTGAAATATTCATATTTTAGAAATGAAACAGAGGGACTGTTGGTTCAGATGTTTTGATAACTGATACATTCAATACATGACAATAAAGTAAAAAGGGTAAATATCAAATTCAAGCAATAAATTGAAGACAGGGCCATAATAAATGTGTTTAATTACTGAAGGAGGGGCTCAGTGAGTAACGACACTGAATGGCACTGAGTTTGAAGCAGGGTTCAATTCTCAGTGTTTGCTCCTTGTTGACCTTGGGCAAGTCAGTTTACCTCCTAGTGCCTCAGGCACCCAAAACATAGATTGTAAGCTCTACAGGGCAGGGACTGTGTCTGCAAAATGTCTCTGTAAAGCGCTATGTAAAAATAGCAGCGCTATACAAGAACAAATAATTATTATTATTACTTGGATAATTGGTAAACATTGAGATCATATTTACTGACTTGTGCTATTTAATATATCACATTTTAGCACTAGAAGACAACTTACATCCATCACTTTTTGTGTCTTATTGTGTCTATGCCGGCCAATCTTAGCTGCACCCTGGTCAGGGTTGGACCAGCAGTTCCACCACCATAAGGTACTATTAAGCCTCCTCATATGGGACTAAAACTTCCCCCTGAGCTGTGATCTCCATCAAAGCCTCTGGTGCAACATAAATATTGGTGTTGAATATATCCAGCACTATTTCTAATAGTGGCAACCCATTGCTTCTGCACAGCCCTATGCATAAAATAACTATTTACTTGTGTCTCACTGTAGGTCATGCCACCAAGACTTCATTGGTACAATTTTGGGCCAAATTAATAATGCATCCCTCCATTAACATGGAGCAGCCTACCTGTTACTGAAAATATTAGCTCCAATTACTCTAATTTGTCCCAATCATTGCCACCGAGGTTGCATCACATATTGCCTTGTATAATTTGCCACTACTGTTGCAAATGTTGGCAGAAGGCTGTTGCAGCACCTACTGTACCCTGCAGTCCCAGTCAACACGTACTAATCCTTTCATGTAGTAAACCTAGTTGCACACTTCTCAGTTTGTCTTGAGCTTGTTTATTGACCAAGTGTATGAAACAAGTGGCTTACCAGCCACACCTTCCATGCACTATTCAGATCAAGTATGTATATTATATATATATCCAAGAAAAATAGAACAAGACTGCTAGTTAGATATGGAGACTACTATGACTATTCTATCAAATCAAGTATGTTATGTTAGATATGGAGTGCATGAAGGATGTTTTTTTTCCCAAGAAATACAGAACAAGACTACTAGTTGGAGATGAAGTATTGGACCATTCAATCAAATATGCAAGTTGAAGACAGAGTGCATGAAGGATGCTATTTACTTTCTGTCATTGATTACTTGTGGTTACATGCAACAAAAATAATCTCATTAGACCCAGCAACGGTGACAGCAGTTCTAAAACACAGTTCTGTGCAATGTACAGTACATGTATATGTTTATTAAAAGTAGAAAAAATAAAATGAAATGATTATGTTGTTGTGCCAGGGAAAGTGACGAGAGAGAGATTAAGACATTTAAACCAGTTTAGCAGGGATGCAGTAAAGTGTGACAGGCTGTATGGTCAGGCTGTCATAGCCTCAAGAGGAGTTTGGTGGGCTGGAGGTTCAGTACTGGCTGTATGGTCAGGCTCACTCTGTCCTGACTTAAGAGAATGGTGGATACTGGGAGCCATCTGTAGAGTTGGACCAAAGCAATGGCCTGAACAGTTAATGATGAACTTCACATAACAACATATGAGTTGGGTTTCCCATATATTTTTTTAATATAGTTTTATTAATAGGTTGTATAGCTGATACATTAGTGTTTTACATGAACACAATGCATATCTAAACAAAATAAATACATTAACATGTACTGGGAGTTGGAAGGCCAATCAGAAATTGCAGCACAGTTAAATATCAACACAACACATATAAGTATAGAAGATTAGGATAAAACATGCTATGTTAAGGGTTTCCTAGCCGAGCAGTAAACTTTGTGAAAGAGATTTGATTTACAGCCATTATTTCCCCCCCCCCAACCCCCCATATTTTTGATGGTTGGCCAGTAATTTTGATCTGTTTTATTAATAAAGCTGTGACCTATTTCAATATTCTGACTGAGAAAGGAGATAGGTTAGATATTGTTTCCACTCTATTCCTGGAGTAGAAAGAAACATAAATAAACATGAAAAATATATACTTTACACATATACAGCTGAACCCCGTTATAGCACGCCCCTATGTAGCGCGAATCCGCTTATAAGACGGTTTTCACGTGGCTCCCGTTTTTTTTTTAAATAAATAAAAAAAAATTACATTTTTTTACATTTTTTTTTTACATTTTCTTTTTACATTTTTTTTGCACACTGCACACTGCACACTTCACACACTCTCACTGCACACACTCACTGCACACACTCTCACTGCACACACTCTCACTGCACACTGCACACACTCCCAGCACTCACTGCACACACTCTCACTGCACACTGCACACTGCACACACTCCCAGCACACACTCTAACTCCACACACTCTCACTGCACACACTTTCACTGCACACACTCTCACTGCACACACTCCCAGCACTCACTGCACACTGCTCACACTCTCACTGCACACACACTGCACATACTCTCACTGCACACACTCTCACTGCACACACTCTCCCTGCACACTGCTCACACTCTCACTGCACACACTCTCACTGCACACACTCTCACTGCACACACTCTCACAGCACTCACAGCACACCCTCACAGCACTCACAGCACACTACACTGCACAGCACACCACACTCACACCTCCCACTCCCCCTCCCTACCTTTGGAGATCGGAGCAGAGCTGGCATCAGGAGGAGGGGGGGTGTCGGGAGGAGGGGGGCAGGTGTCGGGAGGAGGGGGGGGTGTCGGGAGGAGGGTGAGTGAGGAGCAGGCTGGGACTCGGAGGGCCGCGTGGGCTAGGCCCAAAACTGATTATGCCGCGTAGGGCCGTTAGTTGTGGGGGCCTCGGGGGGGAGGAAGTGGATGCCGGTGGAGGGGGATGGATGCTGTGGTGGGATGTAAGGAGCAGGTTGCGGCTGGACTCGGAGGGCCGCTGCTGGGGGACATGTAGGGCTTCCGGCCACCTCTTCCTTCCTTCCCTCCTTACTCCCTCCCTCCCGATTGGGCACGCGGCGGCCATTTTTAATACATTTTTTTTGCGGCGGCCATTTTGTTTTTTCGCGACCCCGTTACTAACGCGGTGGTCTCGGGTGGACCCCAAGGACCGCGCTATAATGGGGTTCAGCTGTACTTTGCTTTTATACCAACATGTAACTGAGTATATATTGGTAGAGAGAAGACAGTGAAGAAATAATAAAAACAGAGCTCCTGGTGAGGAAGTCTCAATAAGTGCAATAAAGTGATATACAGTACGGTGATGAGTAATAAATTAGTGACAATAGTGACAAAAGTGTGAATATATAATAATAATTATGCAGCTCTAAAAACCCTTTTTCTGGGAACGGTCCTTGGTGTTCCCTCTTGATGCAGCATAGATGGATGATAAGGGAATGCAATACGTGGGATATATGTGGAAAAGAGAATAAATAATATAGTGTAATAACGTATGTACCAAGTGAAATTTCTGAACTTTAGGCGTCTTTAAACTTTGCACTCATATTCTTTCAAATCAAAAAAGCATCTCCAAAACAGTGGCAATAATGTTTTCAATAGGTGAATCTTGCTTCAAGGTGGGGATATCCCTTAGGGCATACAGGGGTCCATTTCAACATAAAATACAGGCACATAATAAAAAGCGAGTGAAGGAAAATCCGTTATTTCCTCCCCGGGCTTCAGAACCGAGAGGAACTTTTCCTCTGCCAGGTACACTGAAGCCTTGTGACTGGATACACTATCTGCACCTGTTTGCAGCAGACTTCCCAGGAAGCTTTCATGCCCTGCAACTGTTATCTTCGATCTTTGATGAACCTTATCAGGCCTGGAAGACGAACGAAATGAAACGTAACGCACGCCAGGTTTCAAATCCTTTGTCTCAATTTATTACTCATAGGGTAATGACTTTTATACAGAAAAAAAAAAGATATTGGTTAGAGGCGTAACATAGGCGTATCATAGGCGTGACATAGGCGTATACTAGGTGTGTCTTGGGCGTAGCTTTGATTAGAGGCGTGATTTAGGGGCAGGACATATTAGTTGCGTGACTTTTGAGACGTGTCTTTTTCAATACAAGCAATTGTCTAAATACATAGCTTATTCATTGTCTGTTATCAAAAGAGACCTTGAGTCTTGCAACTTTATTACACTATTTTGCTTCTTGCAGAGAACCATTCTATTATATTCTACAAAAACACCAGGAAATTGACAGCACAAAAGTATCTAGTAATATCCTGACCAGAAAGAAAGGAAATGCAATTTTGGCAGAAACTGAGTGCATTTAGGAATTATATTTCAGCAAAAGGCTGACTACAGAATCTTAACTAGTTATGACCATACAAAATGGAAGCTTAACATGAGTGAAGATTCTGGCCTGACATACTGGTCCTAACAGTGAGTGTGTCTTGTTGGGCTCTTACCCCCTTCTCTGCTTGGAACTGTCTCCTTTTGCATCACTTCTGGTCCGCGGTGCTCATCTAAAGTCAATGCGAGAGGATTCTCAATACATTTTTATTATGTGCCTGTATTTTATGTTGAAATTGACCCCTGTATGCCCTGAGGGATATCCCCACCTTGAAGGAAGATCCACCTATTGAAAACATTACTGCCACTGTTTTGAAGATGCTTTTATTGATTTGAAAGAATATGAGTGCAAAGTTTAAAGACACCTCCAGTTCAAACATGTTGTATTGTATTGTATGTCTTTATTTATATAGCGCCATTAATGTACATAGCGCTTCACAGTAGTAATACATGTGGTAATCAAATAAATAACAGATAATATAAATAACAGATCATGGGAATAAGTGCTTTAGACATTAAATTAACATTAAGGAAGAGGAGTCCCTGCCCCGAGGAGCTTACAGTCTAATTGGTAGGTAGGGAGAACGTACAGAGACAGTAGGAGGGAGTTCTGGTAAGTGCGTCACTTGGTTCATACGTTATTACACTATATTATTTATTCTCTTTTTCACATATATCCCACATATTGCGCTCCCCTATCATCCATCTACGCAGAGAGAAGACATGTCAGATTGTGGTAAAAAAAAATATTAGATTTGAATAATACCGACTCTTAGATAACCAAACACAAATTGAACTGGGCTGGAACTGATTAACTGAGTCTGACCATATGGTTTGTGATGTTTCTGTCTAACAATTATACCATCACGTACAAGTCCAGTTGTATAACAAAATATAAAATAATTACATTATAATTAATTAAATATAATTATCTCTCCCAACACCTCTGTATCTTTTTCAGCATATCTCTGACTCTCACATTCTGCAGGGCATCTTCCCCATCTCTTTAAAAGAAAATGCAGTGCTTAGTCAAATTTTCCAGATGAATAAAAAAAAACCTTCAAGTCAACATGTTATTTGCAATTGTCACGTTAATGCATTTGACCTATTCAGTTGTGTTACAGAAACCAATGGGGTTAATTTTAATTTAAAAAATACCTATTTTTTTTCTTTTCATTAATGAACAAATAAAACAATGAAAAACTGATAAAAAAAAAGTATGTGTGCCTGGTAGCACTCCACACCAGTACAAATGAAAGATCAATGATCTCTTGCCCCTTTACATTTTTATCGCCTTAAATTTCACGTGTATTGTACGTTGTTCCCCTTTCCTTCATTGTTTTTTAGTGTTTCATTCCCCTTGTTCCCTTTCCTCCCTTACTCTCCACTTTGTTTTGATCTTCTCCATGAGATGTATTCTCCAAACTCTGTGCCAGGGCGAATTTTGTAGCTGACATGGCATTTAATACATTGATTTACTTGCGGACAATTTTTGTCTTTATTCATTTTTTGTGTGCTGGGGACCCGTATATTAATGAAAAAGTGATATGTTTATAATTGTATTGACTAGTGACAACAGTGTACAGATGTACCAGAGATTTGACCTGATCTCTAAGCTATCATCAAAGGCATCATAAAAATTCCGGCAACTACTCTGGTTTGCAGGCAAAAAGTAATAGAAAGAGCACTCTGCATTTCCTTACAACTTTTAAAATGTATAATAATTAAAATCTGATGCACTTCAAAAGGATAAAAGATATAGGGGCCTATTCTATAAACTTCCGTAACTAACTCATCAAGCTTTTTGAGCACTTTCCAAATGATTTGTCAAGTTTGCTATTCAGAAAGCTCCCATAACCTGCAAAACTAGTTTTGGGAAGTGCATCTCCCTGAGCGGTAGCACTTCTACTCAAACAAACGGAGCAGGAGCTGAAAAATAGCTCCAACTTGCATTTTTTTTTATAAAATCACCCTATTCCAGTAGCTACGAAAATTTCATCGAGGCTCTCAGCTAGCAGACCACTCGCAAATTTCATCTTGCCACCCCAAGGTGGCGGGATGGGATTTGCGAGTAGGACTTAGAAAAAAAACATATTTTTATTGCATCGGATTGAATCCGGAAGTCTCCGGAGCTGGTATTCATTAATACTAGCTCCGGAGACCCCGGCTCAATTCTATGCAATAAAAATAAATTTACAGGCAGCTTCATTACCTTAGTGGCTAACTGCTAAGGTAATGAAGTGGTTAAACAGCAGGGCCCGGTTTATTGGGGGCAGTGGGAGTGGGTGAAGGTGGTATTTGGCCCATGGTCAGTGTTTATGTCTACCGGGCGGGTACAAAGACAGATATTTACCCGGCGATCCTGTTAAAGTGTGCAAGCAATCTGTATACTCTATAGTTGTTAATACTTCATGTAATGGAATATAGTGAATGAACAATACACAATAAATAAATAAATAAATAAAAACTTCAATATAGACACTGTGAATTGTATCTCAACCCTCGCTGGACCTTCCTTGGTGTGCTCCGTTATTGCAGTAGTAGAAAAATCAGGGAGCGCAGAAAACCGGTGAAAGCATGAAAAATAAAAAACAAAAGAAACACACAAATAGTGCAACCCTTATGTGAAATAATAATCAAAAATACAGCTTCCAGTTATGCACTCACATAGGTGCAAACATAGGATAAGTCCCACACATGGTCTGTTGATAGCTTGCTTCAAATTAAATAGATGGTAGAAAATAAGTATATAGACCAGAACAAATAAAAAACTGGACAAAGATGGTGATATAGTGCTAGTATATTAAAATACACAACAGTACACAGTAGTAGGCATCAATAGTAGGAAATGGCAACTTACAGGGAAGCCCATGCAAGGGCATTGTACGATAGAGTTGGCATGGTGTCCGGTGTGTGAGGGTGATAAACGCTGGTGCGCTGATAGCTGTCTGCGATGTTAGCCTGGGACTCACTTCTGGGTTCTCCTCCTCACGTGATCGGCATCCACACGCGATGAAGTCGATCCTCGGGCACCTCAGCTCCAAATCAATCAGGAGTCTGGACTCAACGCGTTCACGTTTCGCTATTTTGCTTCATCAGGTGTCCATGACTCCCTGATAGTCACTGAGTTCCCTTATGTGCTGGAGACTAGCCAATCAAAATCATGCTATGCAATGAAGTCTCCAAAAAGTGCTACGGGTGCCAAAGCCAATAGAATGCTAGGGGCTAACCAAAAGAAAGCTGAAGGCTGGCCAATAGAAATCGAGTTGGGCATCTGGAGATCTGGATAATAGCTCATTTGCCCATTAAAAATAAAACATTATCCAGCCAGCATAAAGTAAATTAAACCATACTTGGGCCTGTAACTTGGGCCTGTAACTCGGGAAGCAGGGGGTCCCCGGGGCTTAATTTAATGCAGTTCTGCTCCTTAGACCCCCTGCTCCTGTACACTAGTATTAAAATGTTAATAAAAGCAGTTTGATCGCCTGTGAGAGCTGTGTAGGGAGAGGCGCTCTCTCTGTGCAGCTCTCTATGCAAATCTTACAGACTGTGGCCAGATCGCACGGGGGAGAAATTTGAGATAGGCTGAGATACCATCGCTTCTATGCTGTACGGTATTGGCATTTTCCTACCTCATGGTTTGTGACTTGTGGAAATAGTTTCACATTCTTTCTGAATACCGTGATAACACAAATGACAAACCGTTCGCTGGGAACATGCCAAAACATTTGAGATGGAAGCAAAGTTATCAAAGCTTCTAGAATAGGCCCCATAGATTTGTGAATGACAAAACTAGGCATGCTCAACATTATTAAATGTAAGGGTGTGTCTGTGTTGCAAAATTATATGAATGCAAGCGTATTTTATACTCAGACATTTGGGTTTAAAATCATTCTAGCTCCTATAAATGTCATTAAAGATTGATTAGTGGGAGATAAAACACACCCTCCCAAAAAAGGTTGACCTGTGCTTGTCCCAGGGGAAAAATTTTGAGCATAAAAAGAATGCATTTGAGTATCAAAGGCAGAATTCAACATATTCACACGAGTTTATCAGCATCATAAAAATTCTGGAGACTGTTCTAGTTAGCGGGAAAAATGTGACAGAAAGAGCACTCTCCATTTCCTTTACAGATTAAAAAATGTAGGATAATTACAATCTGATGCAATTCACAAGGATATAGATTTTTGGAGGCCAAAATTAGGCGTGTGCAACAATATAAAATATGAGGTGGTGTCTGTGTTGCCCACAAAACTAAAAGTTCTGTTACCAAACGTGATACTCTCAGATTCATTTTTTTTTTTTTAAATCACTCTCTCTCTCTCCCAGCCATAAATGTCACGAAAGAATGATGAATGGGAGATAACATAGACCCCCCAAAAGTTTGGTCTGTCCTTGTCTCTGGGCAAACGTTTTGAGCATAAAAAGAATTCATTTGAGAATCAAAGGCAGAATCCAACACAGAGAGGGGTGTTATTTACATAACACATGAGTTCTCATATCTTCAAGGTTAAGACCTCTTTGAAGGGATGTAATATTCTTCATTGTTAACATATACTGTAGGTTCTCTGTTTTATTATTTTATGTTATGAAACTGTCTGCATTAATATATTGTATGTTTTTGTAACACTATTTTTCTGTAAAAAGCCTTGAATACTTTTCGTATGTTAAATTTAAAATGTAATAAGTATTGTCTTTGGACTCTGATAGAGCCTAGTGCCTTCTGAAGAGGGTGAAAGGGCATTAGCCACTGTCAAAAAGGGCTTCAATAGGAAGCCTACAGTACAGTATGATGGTCTGATGAGTCCAGCAGGGAGCTGGTTAATTGTAGCTACAGACAATTAACCAGTCTCAACCTGGCTCATCAGACAGGTAGAAAAGCCTCATGCTTGAACTGCAGGGAATCGCACTAGCACATGGAAGGTGTTTGCTGGCAGAGAGGGATCCCTGGGAACCAGTCCCTCTATTACAGGACACAGCAGTCACTTGCACCCACCAGAGGGTGCACCCCATGGACACAAACCCAGACTTGAACTGAGGGAAAGAGCCCCTGATAACAGGTACCTCTTTGGACTTTGGGTCAGATGCTGATAAGAGGCCTTGCCTTTCAGCCCTTCAGATAGGGACTGGGAGAGTGTTTGCCCTTACAAGGGGATAGGCTGTTTGTTTATTTTTATGCTGCCTTAAAGCTGTATTGTTTGAAGGTACAGGCTAAATTAAAGCAAAGGTTTATTTTCCCCAATACATGTCTCACTGGTCATACCTCTGCACTTGTCTCCTACAAGATACGAGATTAACTGAATTTGTGGACACATTTTGCTATATTGGGTTTTTGTGTTAATTGCATATTTTTCCAATAAACAGTTGACCTTAAATTATTCTTTATCGTGGCAGTGTAATTTTGGTGAGGTGTGATTTTTTGGGGGAGTTATTCTCATATTTAGGGCCCTAAAGGGAGGTAATAGTGTGAGCTTGATTGCTGGAGATTTGTATCCCTTACACATGCACATGTTTAATTGATAGCAAATTGGTGGCAGAGCAGTTGGATAACACTTTTTATTAATATTAGAACCTTAGTGTTTTTGGTTATTACTTACAGAGGAAGATCATCAACAAAATATGCTATTACTAAAGACACTTTAAATGTGAATACCCATCTGTATTTTCCTTTACATCTCAGTAGAGGAATAACAGACTGCACAATGTGCCTTTCTTCTCTTTGTCTCATTTGTATCCTTCTCTAAGATGCAGTTCCTGACTTAATAGAGGACCTGGCTGAGTCAAAATAATAACCCAAAATTTACAGTGGTTCAAGGATAAAACTCAAGATGACCAAAGTGACTTTAAACTCTATAGGAGTATCAGCAAGCTGTGTTTTTTTCTTGAACATATTACACTATATGTTATTTGCTTTTCTTGTTTCCACATATCTTCTTGAACACCATCTGCACCCAAGAGAACCTACATCAACTATGTTATTTCCCATAAATGTCATGAACGATTGATAAGTGGGAGAAAAGACACACCCCTAAAAAGTTTGGCTTATCCTTGTCTCAGGGACAAAGATTTGAGCATAAAAAGAATGCTTTTGAGTATCAAAGGCAGAATTTAACATAGAGGGGGGGGGGTGTTATATACTGTACATAACACATGAGTTCTCATATCTTCAACTTCACAACCTCTTTGAAGGGATCTAACATTGGTCATTGGTTAAGTATAGTAAAACTACAGTAAAAGTATAGTAAAGGTATAGTAAAATTGTTTTACATTTTTTTTATGAAACTGTCTGCATTTATATATTGTATGGTTTTTTTAATATTCATTTTCTGTAAACAAACACTACGCTTTTGTATATTAAATCTAAAATGTAATTAGTACTGTCTTTGGGCTCTAATTGAAACTTTTGATTGAAGAGATTAACTGCATTTTGCTACATTGGGTTTTTGTGATATTTATTTATTTTTTCCAGTAAACAGGGGACCAAAGACTCCTGAGGGTAAAACCTTCAATTATTCTTGGTGGTGACAGCGTAATTGAAGCGTGTGATGGTTTAGTGAGTCATATTTAGGGTCCTGTAGGGAGGTAAGTGAGTGAGCTGGATAGCTGAAGGCTTTAACTCGTTTCACATACACAAGTCACGTGCACACAGGTGTGGCATTCATGACAACAATGTTATGAAATTTCTTATAATTTTTTATTTTGGGTATTACTTATTTATGGAAATTGAATAAAGTGAAGTAATTAGCATGTGCAAAACAAATAACAGACTTGTCTATAAAAGGCTTGCAGTTTTGTGTTGAGTGGATGACATATGCAACGCATAAACAGCATAGTGAGGATATTTGCAGTATTATTATTTTTTTCAGATTGTTCAGGCAATTAAGGTGTTTCAATAGGAATATAAACCAGACAAATAAAAGATTTAATACAAAATTAAAACATAAAATACTTTTGAATTATTGCTCAATTAGTTCAGTCCTTGGCCCAGTTCCCCTGCCCATGCATGGAAACATTGAAACCCTTCAAATCAAATTCCTTTTTGAAGACTGTTTAAAAACAAGTGTTTAATATGGGTTCAAATGGGTAGTGAAGGAAAAGCAAAGTGCTCTTGACATATTGAAAAATTACTGAACACCAGGTATTTGGTACGCTTAACCTGATATATTGATGTATGTTGAAAGGTAATTGCTTTGCATTACTATTTACTTGAGGTATAATTAGCATATTAAGTCATTGTATGCTTTAGTATTTTATAATAAACATGAATTTGCATATATAGAGAGGAAAACAAAGAGGGAAGGATAGAGACAAAGATAAGAAGAGATATGGCTCCCCATTCTCACAATGTCAATACATACATACATATTTAACATTGAAGCATATTAACTAAATATTTTCCCTCTGGCAGACACACTGTAACACGTGTGCCAAGTAAAACTGGGTAGATTTTTAAGTCCCCTTTTGTAACTTTGAAAGCCTATATGTCGTAGGATCTTAGCAGGTGCCTGTTTAGGCAGGATCCTTGTGGTCTATATAAACAATATCCTGCAGAAAGGCCATAGAATTGAAAAGTAGACTGGAAAAACATCAGCTCAATATTTGCATGGTTACGGTATGTTTATTCTGGCCTTAATGGATGTTTATTCTGGCCTGAACGGTGTTGAATTGAACAACCACATCTCGGACTTAACATCGGTCTGGAGTTTCTTCACCGCCTACGTCCATAGTTCTTCTATGTATTTATTTCCTTAGTGTTCTACAGTACACCAATTCATGAAGGTCTGTTAGGTTGTAAAACATTTAAAAAGTGCAAATTAATAACTGCTTGGTGGAATGATTTTATATGGCCTTTCATTTTCTAAATGCATTTCTGTGTAAATCATGCAAATTAGCCATTGTTAAACAGAACATCATGCTTTGGAAATGAAAATAATTATTATAGTTTATTTAAAATGAAAGCATATAGAAAAGAATACAGATTTTGATGTAAATTGGCCATCAATGCACTGATACTGCACTTGCCTGTTTTCAAAATAACTTAATTCATTTGGACACATTTGAACTGTATATATTAATAGTATTATATGAATTGCTTGAATAATATTGTATAATTGTTCTGTATTAGTAAAAGACAATATATTCAATTAATCCACAGATCTTTACTTAAAAAGTAAAACCTTTGAACAAATGTCCCCCTGCACCAGTCCTCACCAAAAATATATATCAACGAAAAAGTTTTTTATGCCTGTAAATTCGTCAGAGTAGTATACAGCAGGATACATAAAATATGTATGTAATTATTAGAAAAAAAGTTTGTTGAATCCTCATCTGCTTAATCATTTATTTTTATCTTTTAGATTGTTTGAACAAGAGGCTCTGTGGGCGCAGATCACTTCTGCTGGAGAACCTATCCTTAAAACTCTCCTTAAAGGTGCAATCCCTCCTAGGACAAAAGTGAACCAATTCCAGTGATATATTGAAGGGATCTCATCTGGGTAATTGATACATTTACCCAAATCTGGCACCAATAATATTTTAGATTTCTTTTATAAAGTTAGATTTGGGAAAAGTTTGCATTCCTCTGGCTAATCCATTTTTTTGTGATGTCACTGTGTACTTATACCAGAGCTTCTCATTTCCTTTCGGGAGGTTTGTGTATGTGTGTGTGTGTGTGTGATGGAAAGAGGCCCAGGGACCAGTATAATAAATGTAGCACTGCCCCTCCCCCTCCCCCTCCCCCACCTCTGGGAGATTTTGCCTGGGCTACAGGCTACAGGTACTTTACGTGTGGAGCTGGTTACCTGTGAGAGACCAGGCGAGATGAGCTTTCACGATGTTGTGGGGAACAGGACAGGCTTTAGGTGATCCTCAGGTTATATTCATTTGGTGACAGCGCCTCCAGTCATATTTATTTATTTAATAAAATATTTTACCATGAAGTAATATCACAAGAGAAGCTGCACACCACAAAAAAAAAACAAATAAGATACTTGCTGATACCGGTGCTCCTGGTTCAGGGATATCTGCCTAGAACATCCAACATTGGAGAGAGTAGAAAGACCCAGGGCAACTTCGGATTTCTTAGAAAAAATTATTCAGCACAAAAACACAATGTTTCATCCCTCCTAGGGGACTTTATCAGTCACTTGATAAAGTCCCCTAGGAGGGATGAAACTTTGTGTTTTTGTGCTGAATAAATTTTTCTAAGAAATCCGAAGTTGCCCTGGATATTTCTACTCTTACCAGGAAGTACAGTAATACATTGAGAGTTACCTCTCGTTTTCAAGTATGTCCTAGGCATAGCGTTAAGATGACAAATAATACATGGTTACAAATACAGTTACATAAGTGAACAGGGCTTACATTATATATGACATTGCATGCACAGTTAAAGATAATATATATATTATGGGCATATGTAACAGTTACAGACCAGATTAAAATGTGAGACAGCTTTGGTTTGGAAAGAACTTAAACTGGTGGTGGATGTGAGAGTCTCCGGTAGGTTGTTCCAGTTTTGGGGTGCACGGTAAGAGAAGGAGGAGCGGCCGGATACTTTGTTGAGCCTTGGGACCATGAACAGTCTTTTGGAGCCAGATCTCAGATGCTAAGTGCTGCATGTGGAAGGCTTCCCCAGAAAGTATTTGAAGGCAAGACAGGAAAAGTGAACTTTGCGCCTAGACTCAAGTGATGACCAATCTAGTTCTTTGAGCATTTCGCAGTGATGTGTGTTGTAGTTGCATTGGAGAACAAAATGGCATATTGAGTTGTAGAGGATGTCAAGTTTGCTAAGGTGGGTTTGGGGTGCTGAGCCGTATACTATGTCACCATAGTCAATAATTGGCATTAGCATCTGTTGTGCGATACACTTTCTCATAGCAGGCTACAGCAGAGCTGCAGGCAGTCCTTACCGTGACAGTTCTTTTCTCCTATACTTCTGTCCAAAAGACTGCGACTTAGCCAGAAGTATATAAAAGGGGTCTTTATTTGATGCAGCCACTGCAGACGGTATAACAGCGTTGCATAAAGAAGAATGGGTTTCAAGCCCTTGCATGGTGCTGGCCAGCAAATAATGTTGAGGCCATGTGCTCTGCACAGATCTTGGTTCACTCAACCCCAGGAGGGGCTGAGCTCCTCTCCCTTTCCCGGGTGGGAAGTCACTGACTCTATAATTTGGAAGGCATCCTCCCTAATGCAAAAGGGAAGGGCACAGGGTCTGCACCATGTTTAGCTGCAACACAGACCCAGTGTCACAACCTCTCCTGCTACTCAGGGAGGCTGTGTGAGAGGTGAGGTAAACCCCACTGGATAGCATGTCACTGCCTGTAGCTACTATGATTTATGTGACCGGAGGGCAGAAAGATTGTCTGGACCAGCCATGGCTATAATCTCCCCTAGGTGAAAATTCCTATGCCCTCACTGGGATCCAATTTGGGCACCATCCAGTAACCTGAAGCCTGCAAAATAGAACAGGTTATCGCAGATGTATAACATAACCATATTCAGTTACACAGACAATTACCTATATCACCCACTGGTTTACAGCGATTATGATTACTTAGCTAGTCTTCCAACGGGAAGAAAAAGAAAACCTTCACTTACAATATTTAGGGTCGGCTTCTTTACTACCCGCCCATCAAATAACTTGGTCCAGATATAATACACTTTGGAAGGACCAGGGCACTGACTAACCTCTACCCTATCTTTGTAGATACAAGTACCCACGAGCCATGCCATTCTTCCATAACAGAACGTATTTTTGAGTTGTTAATAAATCTGTCCTCAGAAGTTTTGGTCTTAATGTTTTCTATAACAGCCTGTCTGAACCACTCCTGACGGTTTTGGTCTATCTCATCCATAATTGGCTCAGGTACATATGGAAAGGTATATCCATGAGACTGACAGTACCGATTAAAGATAACCCTGTCAGCTCTACTGAAGCCAAAACTTAGGCTCCTGAGCTCTACCTCCTGATAGAATACAGGGACGCTCACCCCTAAATTAATTTTGCCCACTCTCCTGGGGCTTCAGCTATTTCCTCCTGGGACAGTTGACCTTCTTCCCACCAGTGGTCCATGATGGAACCATTCAAAAGCAGTAGCCGTGTTCTATTTAGGCTTGCGGCATAGCCCTGGAACAGTGGGTCCCACCACTTAAGTTGTTCCCTGGACTGACATTCTACAGGTTGACTATTGGAACTTGTGTTCATCTAGGAGGACACACCAGACGTAGCAGATTGTTGGGACAGGGATAAGTCCCTAAATGACTTAAATTATCAAGGGACTAAGCTACCGGTATCCGGTTTGCATAGAATATTTCTCCCTCAGAACCATTCTCTGACCACCTATCTTTTCTACCAAAGTCCCAGTCCCTCAAGTCCATTTACATACCAGGGACAGGTTATTACTAGGGAACTTGGTTAACACAAATGGAGCGGTAGCAGGGTCCAAAATATTGGGATTAGGAGCCATGGGTCGAGGCTAGGATGATCCCAGACATAATGCATAGGGTTGGCCTTACCCTTACTCCCAGAAGATGGTGTTGGACTAGGCACAGGGGTTGGTGATGGTGTTTTTTTGCTGTTATGTGCCAATACATTTTTGTACCTATAACATTGCAATTTGTTAGTCCAACGTTCTTTCCAAGGCAGCTGCGCCGCCATCCACGACCTCTTCAATGCTAAACTCCCTCGGTAGGAGCACGCCGACAGCACTTGGACCTCCAGAAAATTATCCATGTGAGTAACCTTTATCTTTTGTTGCTCACTATACAGTTTTCACTCACTCATTGTCTTTCAAGCCTCTGACACCCATACAAGATTTACCTATACAAGGCTATTGGGAGTCTACACAAAGTGGCTATTAAGGGACATCATAGTGACATCAGTGATTACAGATGCTGTGGATTATGGAGGTCTAAACTTATTATGCTGATCTATTTGGAAGAACTATTATGATACAAGGATATACATTGCATATACAATACATGGACATTCCCTGTGAGCATTGCTAAGGGGACATTCCTCTTATTTCTCTTAACCAGGGCTGGTGAACTGGGCCTAGCAATGTCAATGACCAGACCAGTATGTGAACCTTTAGCTCGGCCACAACTTCTACTGGATGGTAAAGGGGCTGCATTGAATGAACCCCTTCCCTTTAGTGGGATCTGTGGTGGGGCAGGGGCAGTGGATCACTGTCCAGCACTCACCCCAGTCTCTGAGTCAGGTTCCACAGTGGAAGTGGCGGTCATCTTGTTGATGTCATCTGATAGGGCTAACCTCGCAAGAGCCTCAGGCAGGCACAAGTTTGGCGTCAATGACGTCACATTTGGCGGGGCTGGAAGTGCATCACCAAGCGGCACACCAAACAAGGCTCCACCTGGTTCCTCCTCTGGCAAGGCCGCAGCAGACTCCTTTTGGGCGGAAGAAAATGACGTCTTCCTCGAGCGTAGGTCTCCTCCAGGGCTTCGACAGCACCACGGCTTTCAGGACGGACGTCGCTGACTCGGGACTCAGCCATGGAACACAGGTAAGCATATAAGTTTTCTCCGCTGGTGTCTGGCAGCTGTTTTCTTCATCAGAAGTGGAGGGCAAGAACACCTCCTCCGGGCCGCGATCTCGGGGTGCCTCGCGCCCTCCGGTAGCAATTGGCACTGAGCAGGCCAGCTCCGGCACCAACAGAGGAGACACACCCAACACCCCCGGAACAGTCGACTCACTCTCTCGACATGCCAACACCAGTTCTGGTCCTGGAGCCATCTGGATTTGGACCGCTGGAGTCGTCTCGGCCACTGGAATGTTGGGACATGGTGAAGCAGGTATCCAGGCATACAGGCTCACAGGTGGCCCTGCGAGGTACAGATTGCTTCAGACTGCATCCCATGACAGTAGGGCCTGATCGTAGGCCGACAGGAGCAGTGGTATAGGACAGACTGCAGGGGGCGCACCGGCCGGTGTGGAGGCCCGGTCTATTTGTTGAAAAGCAGCTAAAGGTGGTACAGGGCTGGCAAGCCTCATGTACAAGACACTGCAGTGTGGGCACCATGCAGTAAGGCATGCATCGCCCACAGGAAGCCGATAGTCGGGGCAGACACACTGCAAGTGTTGTCGCCTATAGATGGTGACGACCAAATAGCCTCCTCGCAGAAAGTAGTTGATCAGTTCTATCTCTGACATGGTTCTTGCACTAAGGTAGATAAAGTAATTGAGGTTGAGTATTAGTAGGCAGCTCTTCTCTCTCTCTCACAGCTCCTCCGAACTAAAGTTCACAGGGTGCAGCAAACTCTTCCCATAGCCGTAACAAAGTCCTGGATTGGTGCTTGGCAGAACTGGGGGAGGATGGACCAAGGAGTGACCAGGCTCTGGCTGAGCCAGTCACAGTGAGGGGTGTGTCAGCCTTTGCCGCCTAAAAAGGATGCAACTTGTTTTTGCAAAACTTGCAGCTGGCTTTTGCAAAACCCATGCAGTCCCATGGATTTCGGTGGGAATGCCATCTTGGTTGCACAGTACATGCTATGCACTCCATTTTAGAGTGCCCAGCAAAGTCCATTGCCATAAAGGTACACAGGGTCCCTGTTGATGCCTCACGGGCCAGTTCCTCACACTTTACACTGTAGAACAGTCCATCACAAAGGTGCCCAGGGTCCCCTAGCTCCAACTGAAAGGGGCCCATCTCTATTTTGAATAAGATGCAGGGTTCATGTTCCGTGGATGCTTTCCCACAGAGTGCAACCCCATAACATGATTCCCAAGTACCCAGGGTCACTAGCAACAACTGAAAGAGTCCTGGCCCCAGTATTTTCTCTTTGGTTAGCAGCTTAAAGGGTTCACGCTCCTGGATTTCCCATCGGGGTGCACCCCAACCACTCTTCTGATTTTGATGAAGGGTACACGCTCCCTTGTAACATACCTTCATGGTGTGCCCCAACTAGAACAGTTTGTCGTGCACAGGTGCACAGTGTCCCCAGCCTACAACTGAAAGGGCCCGTCCCTGTCTTGAACTTGATGAGGGGTCTTCACGCTCCCTGGTAACATGCCTTCAGGGTACACCCCAACACAGTCTGTCCTTGGTAAGGGTCTAGGCAACCCACTCCCTGGATTTTCCCATCAGAGAGTGGTCCCCAATTCCTTAATGCGGATAGAGGCCTTGGCCTCTTTTCTGCTGCCGCTGCAAAGTCTCTAAAAGCCTGCCCTGTTGCTGCATCTCAGCAGCTCCTCCATTTGTAGCATGGTCCCCCCCCAAGCTCTGTGAGATTTTACCTAGGCTACAGGTACGTGTGGTGCTGGTTACCTGTGAGGGTCCAGGAGAGATGAGCTTCCACGATGTTGTTGGGAACAGAATAGCCAGAAAAATAAAGAGAGCTGGAATAAGCGCTTAAATATAATGCATAAAATATATGTGTATACTCAATGTGATAAAAATAAAATTAATCTAAAACAAGAGTAGAAAGAAGCTCACATGTATGTGTGAGGTAGACAGCCTGATTACGCTGACTGAACAAAGTCAGGAAACATATAAAGAAAACATAAATACAGACCGGCGCCTTGGAAAATAAAGTCCAACAAATATCCAGATACACTGGCAAGAGCTTTGCTCCTTGTGGGACAGTCCTGTTCATCCGGATCAACCTTGTAACTTTGTGAAAGGCATCCGAGGTACAGTATATGGAATAAAGCACATATATCTTGGATGCCTTGGATGCCAGTTCAAAAGTTATGTTTTCCTGGGAACAGGATAGGCTTTAGGTTATCCTCAGGTTCTTTTCATTTGGTGACAGCGCCTCCAGTAATAGCAGGCTACAGCAGAGCTGCAGGCAGTCCCTACCATAACAGTTCTTTTCTCCTATACTTCTGTCCAATAGACTGCGACTTAGCCAGAAGTATATAAAAGGGGTCTTTATTTGTTGCAGCCACTGCAGATGGTATAACAGCATTGCATAAAGTGGAGAATGGTTTTTTGGCCTTGGATGGTGCTGGCCAGCAGTTAATGTTAAGGCCATGTGCTCTGCACAGATTTTGGTTCACTCAACCGCAGGAGGGGCTGAGCTCATCTCCCTTCCCCGAGTGGGAAGGCACTAACACTATACAGACATACCCCGGTTTAAGGACACTCACTTCAAGTACACTCGCGATTAAGGACATATCGCCCAATAGGCAAACGGCAGCTCACACATGCGCCTTTCAGCACGTCCTGAACAGCAATAACGGCTCCCTACCTGTACCGAAGCTGTGCGCAAGCGGGAGACTATAGAGCCTGTTACAAATGCGTTATTTACATCAGTTATGCCCGTATATGACGATTTCAGTGCAGTACATGCATCAATAAGTGGAGAAAAGGTAGGGCTTCACGTTAAGTACATTTTCGCTTTACATACATGCTCCGGTCCCATTGCGTACGTTAATGCGGGGTATGCCTGTACTGTAATTTGGAAGAGGACAGGAAACGGAGGGCGGTGCACAGCCGAAGAAAACTCCCCCAGGCAAGGTAAGCGCAGTAAAAACTTCTATTTATTGGCACATAAGGGTTAAAAAAACTCTAACGCGTTTAACGCAGGAGGCGCTTTATCAAAGAGACTATAATTTGGAAGGCATCCTCCCTAATGCAAAAGGGGAGGGTACAGGGTCTGCACCATGATTGGCTGCAACACAGACACAGTGTCACCACTTCTCCTACCACTCAGGGAGGCTGTGTGAGAGGTGAGGTAAACCCCACAGTATAGCCTGTCACTGCCTGTAGCTACTAGGACTTATGTGACAGGAGGGTAGAAAGATAGTCTGAACCAGCCATGGCTTTATAAAGGATAAATCAATGATAAAGGTTGATCTGGCGCACACACCACCGTTCATAATAGATATCTCCTGCCGGTGCCCATGGAGCAAAGGGGATCATCCTGCAAAGTCCCCAAGGAGTCATATGGAGAAACAAACTTAAATGTTTCCTTGACAGGCGGTGATTGTGCATTTTTATGATGGACCTGCGTCTATGGATCTCCTGTCGTGTCTAGTGATCATTTATATACATTAGCTCTAGTAGGAGAATTTACTGCTTTATATGTGCCTTATTAGAGCTTGCTTATGATGTCTTTTTTCATCCATGTATGTTTTATGTGTGTATGTTTTTGTTGTGTGTCTTTGTCTTTGGGTTCTTTATTATGTATCATGTTTATAGGTTGCACTGTACCACTTGTTTATACACCATTGGCTGTTATATGTTGTGTATATTGGTCTTAGGGTTTTTTACCCTTTATTTATGATACTAGGGTGCTGGGATTTGGTTCTTTATTTTTTTTCTTTTTCAGTGTTTTTTGTCTGCCTTTTCTAAGTCATTGGCATATGCTGTGGTCGCGGGCTTTGTCTTCCTCTCTTCTGATGATATGTTTGGGCATAAGGTAGAGTTCCTAGCCTTTAGTGGGTTTTATGCTTTCAAGTTGCGCATGTGGAGGGTTTTGCACATGTGCGGGTCTCTCCCATTAATGGGGCCTACTTGGCGCATGCGCGGACCTCCGCATGATTACTGGCATTTTCCCCCGTTGGCTTCATCTGCCAGTACTGTCTGACAATAACAGACGTGAGGATTGGCTGGCCTGCTATCGCAGCATGGGGGGAGTGGCTAGGAGGCCTGTGGTAGTATGACGTGCTGCCTTCACCGAAGCTGCCTTATAATGTCGAAGGTCCCATAGTGTTTTTTGGTTCTACCATGCATGCGCAGTTAACAGTCGCGGTGGTGGCGTCACGCGTGCCTCGAATTTCGCGCCAGTCCTCACCTGTGGTGACTTAGTTAGGTAAGTGGGAGGGTATATTAGACCATTGTGGTGTTTTTTTTGTCAGCTCTCACCTTGATAAAGACTGCTAATAACAGTCGAAACGTTGGAGTTCAGGCTGTATTAAATTATCTCTTTTTTGAGACCGAGTGCCTGGACTGTTTGCTTCTCTATATAAAGGATAAGCCCAGTCCATGGCTGTCACAGGAGACCAGGTTTATTGTACATTTTTACCAGGATCATTCACTGAGCAAAACAAGATAATGAAATAAATTGTAGTTTATTCTCAGAAATAGGTATACACACAGTTGAACACAAAATACAGATGAAAAGCACACTTACTGGGATTGAAAATTAGACTGTTCTAGGTGCAGGGAACTCTAAATAAATGTTTTCCCCTGACCGGGACTTAGCCCGAAATCCTCTGGTTCCCAAATTGGTGTGAATTTCCACATGCCACCACTCCCTTCTCTTCTGAAAACTTGGACTTTTTCTTGACCAAACTCCTGGAACTAAAATCGATTTGCAATCCAAGCCGCGACCCTAAAGGGCCATACATACAGTAAATATATTTGGAATGAATGTGTGAAAAAAAATGCAATCACAAAAGAAATACAATTAAAAAAAATCTGTAAATGAAAAATAACATATATTCATTTTTTTCCTTACATTAAGATGTCTTCACCCTCTGATTCCTGTGGTTACCTCAAGCTCTCGAACCAATCCACGATCCCAAACAGCAACAGGCCACAAGTAAAAAAAATCCAAATTCCTTTTCTCCTTTCTTTTTCTTCATCTGTAAATTGTAATCCAATTTTGTCTCTTTCGGTGTCTTCTATATTCTTCTTCTTCTGTATCTTCTTCTTCTTGGAGGCCTGAGACAACAGGGCCTGTATCTCATGAAGTAGGGGGTCCCCAAGGCTACATATGCAGCTCAGGATACCCCCTGCATATGTATATGTATACTGTACAATTGCCTGTAAGAACCATGCATGGAGATGCAGCATCTCCATGCAGCTCTTACAGGCTGCTTTTTTTTCAATCAGCTGTAGAATTTTAAGCATGATAGCAGCGGGGAAAAAAACAGCTCACATGATTCGGCATGTTTTTGAGCGCACCTAACCAAATTCGCTTCACTTCTTAGTGAATCCTGGGTCTGACTTCATTTTTTAACGTGGGATTAAAAATGTCCCAATCAGATGCAAAAGCTTACTGCTTAGTGAATTGCTCTTCTGTCTGGACTCTGAGAGTCCCCCCACAACCTTATCTACGGTTGGGGCATCTACAGACCCAATACAGGTCCTGGGTCACCAGGGTACGAGCTGGGGTACCCCCCTTAACCTAGGGATCTCCTCAGCTACAGGGACACTTGTTCATCCTTGTGCCCCATTCACCTTCCTGGGCTATTCTGAAGCAGGGTACCCTACTGGTGATTCACACTTGTGTTTTCAAGGGGACAATGTGCCTACATGTATCTGGGAATCAGCCATGATTACCTGGTATATTTTTAGGGGAACTGACAACTCCAGACCCCCAACTACCTAGACAAATTCTGACAACAATTCCTCCGCAAAATCCCCTTGAAACTTTTGCCCTAGCAATCCCTGCTCGCTGCTGACATGCCCAGAAAGATAAAAACACAGAAAATACTTTAATTGCGCGAAATAAATTTGAAACATACAATGTTATTGGACTCAAGAGCAAACTCTCTTGAACCCTTATACTCGGATCAGGGGTAACCAAAAACAGGCTTAACCTTTATTTGAGAGCCTGGTTACCTTTTACGATCACACTATGGGAGTGTGTTCTGCCAGAGAATGGGAGATTTTAAAATGCTCTGCCACGAATTGTACAAGAGAGGTCTGGATGGTTCCTATCCCAATGAAGTGTGGAAACAAACCTAGGTAAGCCTTTAATGTGGCACTCTGCACCAAGTCAATTAGGATCCCCCCTGTATGCCCATGTTTTAGTGAGTATAGCTCTGATTTGTGTTTTTGTGTTGTGCTTGCTGCCTCCGAATGGAACAAAAAATCTTTATTTAACTGCTTTGTCCTGTCTGGGGCTTTGATCCCAGGGATAAGTTCTGATCTTCTGTGAAATGTTTGTAAAAGTTTGCCAATGAACAATCTTTCCTTATTTACTATAAGCAGAATCTTTCCCCAGACATACTTCCCATCTCTCCACGGAAGTGTAAGGCCCGGGCCAGGGTGCCTTTGCCGTGTGGAGGGGTGCGCAGGCTGGGAAGTGACCCGCCTGAAGCGGGTGCTTTCCCTGGCCATGGTGGATGGGCTGTGGGAGGCGTTCCCTAGGGGCGTTCCTAGGGGCATCACAGAGCTGGTTCGCCCTCATTGGCCTGTCACCAATCAGTTTCAACTGATTTCTTGTGCAACGCGCGCCCCCTCCCACCTCCGAGTGCACGTGCCCGCACGCCGCATGGACATGATCACTACCTTAAGGCACCATGACCCCAGCATTAGGTAATAAATACACTTTTTTTTAAAATGGATGCTATTAGGTGGAGATGCTATAACACATTTTCTGTCTGAGAAAAAAATGACATTATTTTAATGCAACTTTTACAAACATTCAAAGAAAATTGTGACAATGTTAGGAAAAACATTTCACAAAAATTGCAATATTTCAAAATTTCAACATTTTTTTCAAATTTAAAAATAAAATTTCTAAATTGTTAGCAACAATATTTGAAACAAAATGTTTGCCAACTTGATAATTTTTCAAAAGTTTACAATTTTAAAGGTGATACATTTGCGCATCTCTAATCCTTTCCTTCCTTAGGTATTGCATCTCTCTTCTAAGCAGTGTCTTTTTTTGCTAGTGTATTTACCCAAGCAGACAGAACTAATTCAACAAAGTATTTACATATGCTTTAAATGACCTTCTACAAAAATTGTCAGAACCAGGAAGTTGAAAGGAAGTCATCATATAAAAGTATAGCCAATCATCTCTGCTGATACTGGAAAGGCTAACAGTGTCGACAGCATCTACTGAGAAAATAAATAAAATGTAAAGTTCTTACTAAATTATGTAAATCTCTTTCTTTTGTTACATATAGCAGTATATAAAATATGTTTTGAAAAAAATAATAGATAAAATACAGTATGTCATATCATAAGTTTCATTTTAAGTATGCAATTCTTTGTCTGTGATGCTCATGAGTATGAGGATAGTATTTACTTGATGTACATCTGATGAGACTTTACCAGAAGTCCCCAACCGCAAGCATTACAACACATCTCAAAACACACAGATCTTTAGACCTCACTAAAAGAAGCAGATAGGAATTGGCACATTGCCTTTGCCTGCAGGTACTGTTAAAATAGATTGTAAGAATTGTCATACCCATCTATTCTAGACATAATTAATGTATGAATTGCTCGGCTATTTAAATCTTTGCCTCCCTTCTTTTCACAAAACTGACAGTTTAATGGTGAAGAACCTTTTCATTATCTGAGATGATGGCACTTGTTCTCTTGTGGTTGTATCTTTAAGTGACTCAGGCAAGACAAGAAAACAGATTTATAACAATACATGGATTCAGAGCATTAGAAAAGACATTTTCAGTGCAGTGACATGTTTCTTTTTCTCCAGTGCATACACCATGGAGATAGGTCAAATATACTACATTAAAACTGTATGAGATAGGAAATGTTTTTCATTGTACTCCTTTTTTGTTGTTGATGTTCTCATCTCCTTGCTGTTCTCATCTCTGTTAAATCATATCTTGCCTTAGGCTGTGTGTGATAACAGTGCTCCCACATAGCAAGCTGTTGAAAACTATATACTGCTTGGACCCTTGACCCTTGTCCACTGTTTGATGTGTTCACATTGTTACATGAATTGGCTCAGAGCAGGACCAATGGGATCATCATAAACCTTAAGAGGTGGATCTACTAATATTAGTAAATGGCTTTTTTGGGCATAGAATTGAAGCTCAGAATTTCACATTTCATTGCTATTGCGTACACCTATGTAGTAACCTTATTTTGTGCACCTTAAGAGCGTCATAAATAGTTTTAGTCAAATATTTTGGCACACAGAAATAGAAAGCATTTTGCACAAAAATGTTACTGGTACTGTATGTACTAAAACAATTGTATCTATGTGACAAAAAAAGTAGAATATGCTTTTAGTATATGAGCCAGTAAATGTCTTTCCTGGCCTCTAACACCTAACTAGCTTAGGCCGTTATGAAGGCATGCATTACACATGTCTTCATGACTAAAGGAGGGCAAATCCACCCAAATCCCTTTCCTGGATTTTCTCACATTTTCCTCCCCAAATCTGTTTTGTGGTGTAAAATCCGAAAATTGATTTGGTCGGCTTTAATCCGTGCGGATTCATAAAAAACTGCCATTAGTTACAACCGGTGGACGGGTCTGTAGAATCCAATCCGCGGATTCAGCAATCTGTTGGCAGATTCTTAAGAATCCATCAATTGATTGCTGAATCCACGGATTGAATTCTACAAATCCGTCAACGGGTTGCAGAATCCTCAGTGTATTGGTAATAATAATAAAAAATCTGCAAAACACAAATTGCCCTTTTTGAGATTGATCTGCTGAAATCAACGGACCCAATGCGGATCCAAATATGCCAAAAAAATGTGCCCATGTCTATTCATGACAGCTGGGAATAATAGGAAAACAGAGTGCATCTTGCAAAAATAATCACAACATTTTCCCTTTTTGAATACCTGCAAACAAAAAGCTGTTTCTTGAAAAACAAATCAGAATTTATGTATTTTGTTTTATATTTTTTGCGCAAAGAAAGTTATTTTTTTTGGTGAAGATGAAACAGCCTTTTTTGAATTGGACCTTTTGGTAAAGTGAACATCTAAATAGTAACAATAACTATATAGTGTCAGACGATGATTATATATTATAGAAAAATGAACAACCTCAATAGTACTCAGCATGAAGTACATTTCCCATCTCATCCATTATGCTGAAAATGTGAGAATGATTCACTGTTCCTCTGGTGTAGCATAATGGAACAAAAACCATGAATATATTAGATTGCTTTGCTTTTTAAAACCTATGGTTTGAGAAGTAATCCATTCAACTAAAACCATTTACTGTATTAAGGTGAATAATATAAATATTCATTTTATGTCCAAATTAGCTGCAGTTTTGTACAGATTTAACCTTGTGAATATTAGAGAAAGGAAAAACATGTTTACTGGATTTTGATCAGCTGGTTCCTTTGGTCCACAGATCAGTCTCAAAATAGGACAATCTGGATATTTTTTTGAGAGGAATAGCAAACAAGCACTTTCAATTCAATAGTGTCACCAGTTGTATATATATCCCCTCAAACATCCCTCCAAATAAATTAGGGAGACATGCCTGTGCTGAAAAAGGAGTACACCTGAGGTTCCCGGATGGTAGATGGGTAAAGTATATTTAAATAAGTCCCATCCCACACTTCCTAAAATAATTTCCATACCAACTACATAGTTGTTAAGCATAAGGCACCAACCTAATAGCTGGCATTGTTTCAGACCCAACAGGACTAGATCCCACAACCACTTTTTTTCTAGGTTACAGTCTTAGCAGTGTGAGCTAAACCAGCTGATGGTGATTAGTGCACCACTCTCTCCTACTAGCATACCGCCAAGGAAAATCTATTTTGCTAATTGTAACCTTGAAAGAACTTGAAGCAAAAAGTAATAACATGTACTGAATGCTATGTGTTACGGAGGACAGATGAGATTAAATAAAACACATATTTTCTGGCATACCCATGTAAAAACAAGGTGAAGCATAACAAAAAAAATCAGATATAGAGAGAAAGTAATATAACAAAGTGATCTTGTGACTGGAGTTAATACTTCTAATCTTATATAGGATAAAGACAGTGGGCCATATTTACTAAGCAGTGTTCTGCCATAAGGCAGCTTTGGTGGTGTTATACATTATAGTCTATTCTAATACATGGACTCTAAGGTGTCTTCCCATGCCAGAAGTTGTCTTATGTCAGAAGATTGCTTATTACATAGGCTTCTCTATCTCAGAAGACGGTAAAGGGCTTTGTAAAGGTATGACCACTCAATGAGAAGTACAGCTTAAAACTAAGTATACTGTGATGATTTATTTAACAAAAATAAAGCCACAATGGAGAAGCCATGTGTGAAAAACTAAGTACACCCTTACTGCTTCCGTAGGAATTAAAATTTCTAGGTAGCAGACAGATGCTGCTAATTAAATGCCCTTGATTAATTGATCATCAGCAAGTGTGACCACCTCTATAAAAGCCGAAGTTTAAGCAGTTTGCTGGTCTGGAGCACTCAGGTGTTAACACAATGCCAAGGAGGAAAAACATCAGTAATGATCTTAGAGAAGCAATTGTTGCTGCCCATCAATCTGGGATGGGTTATAAGGCCATTTCCAAACAATTAAAAAGTCCATCATTCTACAGTGAGAAAGATTATTCAAAAGTGGAAAACATTCAAGACAGTTGCCAATCTTCCCAGGAGTGGACGTCCCAGCAAATTCACCCCAAGGTCTGACCGTGCAATGCTCAGTGAAATTGCAAAAAAAACAACAGTTAGCATGTTAAATGTTAAAGTTCATGACAACACAATTAGAAAAAAGACTGAACAAGTATGGTTTGTTTGGAAGGGTTGCCAGGAGAAAGCCTCTTCTCTATAAAAAGAACATGGCAGCACGGCTTAAGTTTGCAAAGTTGAATCTGAACAAATCACAAGACTTCTGGAACAATGTCCTTTGGACAGATGAGACCAAAGTGGAGATGTTTGACCATAATGCACAGCGCTACATTTGGCAAAAACCAAACACAGCATATCAGCACAAACACCTCATACCAACTGTCAAGCACGGTGGTCGAGGGGTGATGATTTGGCCTTGTTTTGCAGCCACAGGACTTCGGAACCTTGCAGTCTTTGAGTCGACCATGAACTCCTCTGCATACCAAAGTATTCTAGAGTCAAATGTGAGGCCATCTGTCTGACAGCTAAAGCTTGTCCGAAATTGGGTCATGCAAAAGAAGAATGATCCCAAGCACACCAGAAAATCATAACAGAAAAGCTGAAAAAGAAAAGAATCAAGGTGTTGCAATGGATGAGTCAAAGTCCAGACCTCAACCTGATTTAAATGCTGTGACGGGACCTGTGCATAAACAAATGCCTGCAAACCTCAATGAACTGAAGCAATGTTGTAAAGAAGTGTGGGCCAAAATTCCTCCACAACGATGTGAGATACTGATAATGTCATACAGAAAACGATTACTTCATGTTATTGCTGCTAAAAGAGGTTCTCTACAAGCTATTGAATCATAAGGTGTATTTGGTTTTTCACACATGGCTTCTCCATTATGGCTTTATTTTTGTTAAATAAATCATGACACGGTGTAATATGTCATGTGTTGTTGTTCATCTGAGGTTGTATTTAACTAATTTTAAGACCTGCTAAGGAACAGATGATTGTTATTATGTCCTGATATGTAAAACCATAGAATTCATAGAGGGTGTACTTTCTTTTTCACACAACTATGTGTGTGTATGTGTGTATATGTGTATGTGTGTTTATGGTGTGTGTGTGTGTGTGTGTGTGTGTGTATTGTGGCATAGTCCAAAGATGTTAGGCAGCTTTCTGCACCATTTTAGGTCAGAAAGTGCAGGAATAGTGCAAAATGATCCATTCCACAGCTTCACATTTACTCAGGCTGGTGGATGAAAAGTCCAGACCTCAGATTACAATGTGTCTAGTTCTCCCTCACCTGCTCTCCTAATCACTAGCACAGGTATTTAGCAGAGAAGGTTGCTTTTCAGTCTCTCTTCTTAGAGCCTGGAGGCTGGGGGTATCACTGCTCCCCTGCATCCAGTTCGGGGAGGACGCCACCTTCAAGTATCGCAGTACCAGAGGATTTGCCTGGACACTTGGGACCGAGTTCCCACCACGAACAAATAAGACAAACAAATGTTTATTGCTGTATCTAAAAGACTGTATGCTGTATCTAGTGACCCTAAATGAGAGGGCATTGTTTTAAGCTGGGGAACCAGGTTAGTTGGCCCAGCAGCAGTTAGAGAGGCTGATTCTGCTGTGTAGTTAGATCCCTGAATGGGATAGGATTTCTTTATATGATTTATTTTTGACAGTGTGTGAAATATTATAACAGTGATATGAGTAAACCGCTGAAGGTTAATATCTGAGTACCTCCTGCCTACACCTGTTAAAGCTGCAGTCCCTTACTGGGATTAAAATAAAGCAGGCAGAAGCCTGAGTTAAACAACATAATGCTTTGTATGATCCGGTTATTCGTATAATTAACCCTAGAAGACTGTGTCGGGAAGATCCCAGACAGACGTCAGCACTACAAAAGAAGGGCGTTTTTCACATATGGCGGAGAATGTGGATCGACACTAAAAGGTCTGTGGGTTTGCAAATAAATGCGGGGGTTTAAAATGGCCGCCCAGCCGAAGTAAAAGTACAGATGCTATGAGTGAAGTCTGTCCCACTGTGTATAACCAGTTGTGCTTCCAGCATACACAGAGAATGTGCGAAGTGTTGATGCAATACCACCCTGAACCCAAACAGAAAACCAAAATGTTTTGCTGAAGAAAGTGAAAATTGCAGCTAGCAAGTTGTCCCTGTCGGGTTTCTAAAATGGCCGACGTGAAATGTTTGTTTTGTAACGTACATAACCATGAAAAACAGTGTCCCTTCAGGCCATACGATGATGATGACGACGACTCGTATGTGGCCCCTGGAAGAGAGTCGTACGCACAGATGAATTTAGTATGCTGGGCCTGTCATGAAGTAGGTTACATGGAAGATGTGTGCCTCCAAATTTTCAAAGACAAAACAGCTGCAAAGCAAGAAACGCCCTGTGAGTGCAAGCAAGATGTGGAAGCTGATACCAGTGAGTGTGTGCCCAGTACCACTGATATCTCTGGAGCTAATAAAGCAAAAAGAAAGAAGAAGAAAAAGAAAACTGCTCCTTAAGTAACAGGGGAAGTGACCGAGCCACTTGAACCTGCGCTGTCAGGACATGCGTCAGAAAAGCGCCGAGATGTGCTGCAGACCAGAGTGATGGGCAAAATTGTCATGGGAACGGTGGCAAAGGAAATGGAGCAGCAAACGGATGCTGAATCCTTGATCCAGGATAAAGAGGCTTTAATTTCTGCACTCCAAGCTGCCCGCCATGATTATGAAGTCCTGTGGCAGGGATTGATAAAGGAGCGAGAAGTGAACGCCGAGTTACAGAGGTGTATACTCCAAGCTTTACAAGAGTACGAGGCTTTGAAGAAAACAGAGTGTCTCTTACGGAGTGAGTTGGAAAAGGTGACAACTAGTCTGGAAAAGGCCAACACCGTAATTGTCACCATGGATGAAAAACAGATTAAGTCTGACAAATTGATTGCTATCCTAAAACAGAAATACGGGAAGGCTCTACAAGAGGTTCACGTGCTCAGTACAGAGGTGCAACACTCACATCTGGAGAGCCACAGTGTGAACACAGAGCTGGGAATGTTTAAGCAAACCCATGAGATTGCCCTGAGTGATTTAGAGACTGTAAAGCGAGGAAATGAGAGACTGAAAATGAAAAATTCAGATTTGACTGACCAAGCAGAAAAAGTGAAGAAACAGTTGACTCAGGAAAAGTAAGAAGTGCAGGAAGCACTACAAAATGCATTGATGCATACTCAGAGTCAGCACCAGGAAGAGATGGAGGCTATGAGAACAGAATTGCGAGATGTATGCACAAAACAGAATTCTCTCGCGGAGGAACTTAACATATTGAAAAGGGAGAAAAGCATTAGAGTAATTCAGAAGCACTGCAAAGCTCTTGTCCAAGGAAGAAGGGAAAGAGAAAATTATCGGCGTAAACGCGCCGCAACTATCTACCTACAGGTAGGCCCTTTTGGTTGGTAAATATATAATGAGGTTCATATTCTAGAGTAGAAAAAAAAAACCCAGGGAGGTGATAGAAACCATCCGGTTTTGTGAGAATATTTATCATATCCTGGGTTATAGGAATTTGTTGCAAGAAATATATTTTTGAAAATAGTTCCCTAATAGAGGGCAACAAAATTTGTTTGCCAAGTATAGTCTCTTATGACGAAACCTATTGTCCATAATTGCTGTGAAAAAGGTTCATATTCGTGTCATGTGAATGCTTAAATGTTGTACTGGGGAGTTAGCTCAAGTATTTCAGGTAGGACGCACACCCCAGTGAGGTCTATGGCCGCTCACCCCATTAGGTGTGAGCTGGGGAGGGGGATATGTGACATAGTCCAAAGATGTTAGGCAGCTTTCTGCCCCATTTTAGGTCAGAAAGTGCAGGAATAGTGCAAAATGATCCATTCCACAGCTTCACATTTACTCAGGCTGGTGGATGGAAAGTCCAGACCACAGATTGCAATGTGTCTGGTTCTCCCTCACCTGCTCTCCTAATCACTAGCACATGTATTTAGAGCAGAGAGGGTTGCTTTTCAGTCTCTCTTCTTATAGCCTGGAGGCTGCTCCCCTGCATCCAGTTCGGGGAGGACGCCCCCTTCAAGTATCGCAGTACCAGAGGATTTGCCTAGACACTTGGGACCGAGTTCCCACCACGAACAGATAAGAGAAACAAATGTTTATTGCTGTATCTAAAAGACTGTATGCTGTATCTAGTGACCCTAAATGAGAGGGCATTGTTTTAAGCTGGGGAACCAGGTTAGTTGGCCCAGCAGCAGTTAGAGAGGCTGATTCTGCTATGTAGTTAGATACCTGAATGAGATAGGATTTATTTATATGATTTATTTTTGACAGTGTGTGAAATATTATAACAGTGATATGAGTAAACCGCTGAAGGTTAATATCTGAGTACCTCCTGCCTACACCTGTTAAAGCTGCAGTCCCTTACTGGGATTAAAATAAAGCAGGCAGAAGCCTCAGTTAAACAACATAATGCTTTGTATGATCCGGTTATTCGTATAATTAACCCTAGAAGACTGTGTCGGGAAGATCCCAGACAGACGTCAGCGCTACAAAAGAAGGGCGTTTGTCACAGTATATATACACACACACAGTTGTGTGAAAAAGAAAGTACACCCTCTTTGAATTCTATGGTTCTATATACTGTATATACCACACAATTAAGGTTATGGTGGGTAAAAAAAGTGACAAAAACCCTCCACAGCAAAGCATATAGCAAATGGAAATATTACTGTATGCTCATATGCATGTCTTAGACAGGTCTGCAACCCAGCCTTTCACCATTATCACCCAGCACACAGCACTTCCACTGCAGCAAGGGATTATGAGAAATGACACGCAAATGAGCACACAGTGTAATTTCCCAGAATCCCTTGCTGCACTGGAAGTGCTGTGTGCTGGGTGATAATGGCGAAAGACAGGGTTGCAGACCTGTCTAAGACATGCAAATCATTATACTGTAGTATTTCCATTTGCTATATGCTTTGCTGTGGAGGGCTTTTGTCACTTTTTTTTACCCACCATAACCTTAATTGTGTGGTGAATACCTTACTCAGTCTCAAACCAGCATAGCCAGCACAACCAACCTCACATTGATGAGAGCCATCAAGGTCGAAACAGTCTGTGGGTGGGTTTACCTGGCAGGGGAGTTTCAGCCATGATCTCCTCTGCATTGTACTAGCTGGGACTGTGCTCCCTTGGCCCTGTGGCATCGGCTCCTCCGGGAGTCTAAAGCCACTTGCTGCTATTAGGGGGGTACGCTATCCCGAGCTGTTTGGAGGGCGATCATGGCGGCTTTCACGGCAGAGGTGCGTTTGAAGAACACAGTTCGTTTCCTGGTGGAGAAAGAGGCGCGCTCCTGGGTCAATCTTAAGACCATCATGGAGAAAATTCTACGAGGAATTTGCGAAGTTGGGACGACGAAGCTTTATTGTGTACAGGACTTCCCAAGGCAAGGAATTTTCGATGTCATTTTTGTGTACGAACAGGATGCCTACAGAGTGCATGAGAGCAAAAGATTTTCTACAGTGAGCTCGGGAGTGTTACAGGATGATGATGAGACGGACAAATTCCGGGTGGCGTTGTTGACTCCAGAAGTGTCTAGGGTAGAAGTGATGCCAGAGGGAACAGAGGGTTTTCTGGGAATTACTGTAGTTGAGGAAACTCCAGGAGAAGAAATGGAAGAAACTTTGGCGGGTTTGACAGGAGATATCTTGAGGAAAAAAAGAGGAAGATCTCTTCCTGGACTTCTTGGCCCAGAAACTGGAGGGGGAGGGAGGGGAGGAGTCGGAAGCAGTCCCTCAGAAAGATGCATGGGAGGCGGACATAAAGTCATTGAGCGCGGTGGAACCTAGCTGGGCAGAACGTATGGAGTTTCAAGATGCATAGAGGGAGAGGGAAGGTCCCCAAGATATTTTGGAGGAGGAAATGGAAATAGGAGGAAAAAAAGCTCAAAAGCGTAAAAATTTGCAAGGGATAGAAACAAAGGAAGATAAGGATAGCCAAAGTAAAGTGGAGCCTAGATAGAAGGGCGTAGAGGGTAAAGTTGGAAAAGTATCAGGGAAAGTAACCCGAAGAGAGAAAATGGAACATTTTGAGGATGCAGTGGGAGATGTTCTATTTTGGGTGGGTATTTTCCGGAAGCAGCATGGGGGAAGTAGTGATGAACAGATAATAGAAAGATTAGAGAAAATGATGTACCAATGAAAACAGCTGACAAAAGACCAATATGAAGAATTAAAGAAGGAGCATGTACAGTGGGTTAAAATAAAAGAGGCTAGGGGAGAGGTGAGGGAGAAGGAGAGAAGTGAGAGTGATAGCTCGTCCTCACAAAAAAGTCAGATAAGCGTGGAGGGAACTAAAATACAGAGAAGAATAAGCGGAGTAAGTGGGAACGAAAGTGAGGAAAAGGCAGGCCAAAAAGGGATTGCACAGGCAAAAGAGGCAAATTCTGCGGGAGATAGTAAGGGCTGGAGCACCCAGGGAAAGGATGAGGTAGGGATCACAAAGGGAGAGGTTTTGCACAAGCAACTAGAGAGGAGATTTGGGTGTAAATATTGGGACGTGAAAGCTGTAAGGGACTCGTATGAATATAATGTGAGGACTGGATTCCAGATAGAGAAAAATAAGAGAGGTTTGGAATGTATGGAGGAAGAATTTAAAAAGATGATCACATTACTTGAGAGCGGAGAAAGGTTTTGAGTTTTAAGGTTTGGGTTGTAAGAATGAGATGAAAGAATCTTGAAGTATATGGTTCTTATCTTTGTATGATGTTTTGGTTATATGTTTTTTACGAAAAGTTATAATATGTAAAACGTTAATAAAAGTTAAAAAAACTAAATATGTCTGTGAGTGGGTTTACTGGCTTTGCATCTCACCCCAGCATATGCTTAAAAGCTATGTTTAAAGCAGCATGCATTTGCTTAAGGGTAGCTTGTGTAATATGAGCTTGAGACAAAAGGTGGCACTGTGTGCTCATTTGCATGTCATTTCCCAGAATCCCTTGCTGCAGTGGAAGTGCTGTGTGCTGGGTGATAATGGTGAAAGACAGGGTTGCAGACCTGTTTAAGACATGCAAATGATTATACAGTAATATTTCCATTTGCTATATATATATATATATATATATATATATATATATATATATATATATATATATATATATATATATGTTGTGACATAGTCCAAAGATGTTAGGCAGCTTTCTGCCCCATTTTAGAGCAGAAAGTGCAGGAATAGTTACAAATGATCCGTTCCACAGCTTCCCATTAACTCAGGCAGCTGGATGGAAAATCCAGACCACAGATTACCATGGCTCTAGTTCTCCCTCACCTGCTCTTCTAATCACATGCACAAGTATTTAGAGCAGAGAGGTTTTGCATTTCTCTCTCTCTCTCCTTGGAGCCTGGAGGCTGGGGGTATCGCTGCTCCCCTGCATCCAGTATCGGGGTTGACGGCCCCTCCACGTATCACAGTACCAGAGGATTTGCCTGGACACGGGACCGAGTTCCCACCACGAACAGATAAGACCAAACAAATGTTTACTGCTGTTGCTAAAAGACTGTGCTGTATCTAAGTGACCCTAAATGAGAGAGCATTGTTTTAAGCTGGGGAACCAGGTTAGTTGGCCAGCAGCTGTTAGAGAGACTGATTCTATGTGTAGTTAGATCCCTGAAAGGGATAGGATTTTGTTTATATAATTTGGTTTCTTTTTACTTGAAATAACAGTGTGGGAAATACTGTAACAATGAAATGAGTGAACTGCTGAATGAAAGTATCTGAGTACCTCTAACCTACACATGTTAAAGCTGCAGTACCTTACTTGGATGAAAATAAAGCAGGCAGAAGCCTGAGTTAAGCAGCTTAATACTTTGCATGATCCTGTTTTTTGTATTAAATAACCCTAGAAGACTGTGTCGGGAAGAACCCAGACAGACGTCAGCACTACAAAAGAGGGGCGTTTGTCACATATGGTGGAGAATGCGGGCAGACACTAAAAAGTCTGTGGGTTTGCAAATAAATGCGGGGGGTTAAAATGGCCGCCCAGCTGAACTAAAGTACAGATGCTATGAGTGAAGTCTGTCCCGCTGTGTATATCAGTTGTGCTTCTAGCATACACAGAGAATGTGCGAAGTGTGGATGCAATAGCACCCTGAACCCAAACAGAAAACCAAAATGTTTTGCTGAAGAAAAAAAAAAAAAATTTTGCATCTAGCAAGCGCTGTTTGTAAAGCTTATGCCTTTTGCTGAAGTGAGTGAATTTGCAGCTAGCAAGTGCTGTATGTAAGCTGCTGAAGTAAGTGAAATTGCAGCTAGCAAATTGTCCCTGCCGGGTTTCTAAAATGGCCGACGTGAAATGTTTGTTGTGTAATGTACGTAACCATACAAAACAGTGTCCCTTCAGGCCATACTATGATCACGACCCTGGAGGAGAGCCGTACCCACAGATGAATTTAGTATGCTGGGCCTGTCGTGAAGTAGGTCACATGGAAGATGTGTGCCCCAAAATTTTCAAAGACAAACAGCTGCAAAAGCAAGCAACGCCCTGTGAGTGCAAGCAAGATGTGGAAGCTGATAACAGTGAGTGTGTGCCCAGGACCACTGATATCTCTGGAGCTAATAAAGCAAAAAGAAAGAAAACTGTTCCTCAAGTCACAGGGGAAGTGACCGAGCCACTTGAACCTGCACTGTCAGGACATGCGTCAGAAAGGCGCCGAGATGAGCAACAGCCCATAGGGCCTGGCGCAATCGTCCCAGGAATGACGACACGCCTAGAGATGACAAAGGCTACTGCTACCATCATAGGCAGAGAGCCAAGCGAATCAAAGAAAACAAGAACTGACTGGAAACTATGCTATGAGATGTCCCAGAAAGATGTGCAAAACTTCATCACAGAGTTGGGGGTTTCTCGGCAAGAGGCTAGCGCGCTTAAAGCAGAGCTGGAACTCTCACGCCATGAGGTCTACGCTCGCAGCACAGAGCTGTGTACATTGAAGAAAACCTATGAGAATACCCTGAGTAATTTAGAGACTGTAAAAAGAGAGAATGTAAGTCTGACACAGAAAATTCAGACTTGACTGACCAGATCAGTGAAGGTGATGAGAAGCTTCACCAAGCAGAAAAAGTGGAGAAGCAATTGATCCAGGAAAAGTTAGAAATGCAGGAAGCACTGCAGAATACAGAATCAGCGGCGATCCAGGCGACACAAACTGCAGAGCTCCAAAAAAATGGAGGCGCTGATGCAAACCCAGAGCAAGCACCAGAAAGAGGTGAAGACCCTGAGGGAGGTCTGGCACGATCAGGTTGAAGAGCTGCAGAAGCAGATGGCTGAGCGCGAGATACAGTGCGCCAAGAAAGAGGAGGTGTCCGTCCGTCAGGTGGTTTGCCTGACACTGCGCTATAAAAGCGAGATGGCCGATATCTACAAGCAGCTGGACCACACGGCAAATGAGGGGGCCCGGCTGCAGCTGGAGCTGGACAAGACCCGGAAGGAGCACCTGCAGCTGCAGGTCAAGAATAGAGAAAATGAAACAGAGTTAAACCTCGCTCTGAAACAGATGACGGACATGGGAGAAGCGGCTAAAGTGGTTCAGTCGGGCTATCAATCCTACCTCCTAACCAAGCAAGCTGTACGTTCCTATACGTGTATATTCAATGCTGTTGCAATATTACGATTTGCTATAAAGATGAAGTTGGAGAAAGAGATTCCAAGGCTAAAAGAGACACGGTCACAAAAGGAGACCAGGGAACGTAAACTCAATGCCCTCACTGATGACAAGGAGGAAGGAGAAAGAATTGACTTTGATTGTGCTGCTGTTATTCCAGAAACAGATAGGCACCCTCCTGAGAATATTCTCCCTGATCTGGGATTCAAAAATCCAGATCCTCAATTTCATTTACGTTGTCCAGAAGATTATCAAACCAGTGGACACACCCAGGACACCACAGAAGATGTTTTAGCCAAGTGGGTGGCAGTTCCTGAAAACACAAACTTGTTGACAGATCCTGATGACATGGTTAATATGGACTACGTTTGTACAGAGGCAACTAGGTCTCCAAAACCCAAAGGCCTGATAATGGCCACAAAAGGGAAATCAAAGATTGAAAAGAAAAAACAACGAAGGTTAACACGGCGCCTGAATAGTTCCATATCTCACCAATCTGGACCACACTGTGGAGCCAAGGAGAATCCGGTCCAAGGGTCTCATCAGAAGCTAAAGAAACAGTCCAGTCATTTGCAGGTTGCAGCGGACTATGAAATAAAGTCAAAGGATGCAATAGACTGGAAGTCAAAAAAAAAAAAAAAAAAAAATAATGTTTGGGGGAACTGACCGATTTATTTTTTTTATTACACGTGTGGACTATGTCACGGACACTTAACTTTGCAAATAAGCATTTTTGTCAATATTACAATGTTATATTGGTTCTCTGTGTTGAAAATGTAGCTAAACTACAAATTAATATACAGGGTTGATGGCCCTTAAGATTACAAGGCTGTAGTATAAGAAAAAAAAAAAAATATTGGTTGCTTACAATATGGAAAAAAAAAAAAAAAAAAAAAAAATGCCCTTTTCGGTTGGTAAATTTATAATGAGGTTCATATTCTAGAGTAGAAAAACCCAGGGAGGTAATAGAAATTGTCTGGTTTTGTGAATATATTTAGCAGATCCTGGGTTGCAAGAATGTGTGCTAGACATTTATTTTTCAAAATAGTTCCCTAATAGAGAGCAACAAAAAAATATGTTTGCCAAGTATAGTCTCTTATGACGAAACCTATTGTCCATAATTGCCGTGGAAAAAGTTCATATTCGTGTCATGTGAATACTTAATGTTGTACTGAGGAGTTAGCTCAAGTATTTCAGGTAGGACGCTCACCCCAGTGAGGTCCATGGCCGCTCACCCCAGTAGGTGTGAGCTGGGGAGGGGGATATGTGACATAGTCCAAAGATGTTAGGCAGCTTTCTGCCCCATTTTAGAGCAGAAAGTGCAGGAATAGTTACAAATGATCCGTTCCACAGCTTCCCATTAACTCAGGCAGCTGGATGGAAAATCCAGACCACAGATTACCATGGCTCTAGTTCTCCCTCACCTGCTCTTCTAATCACATGCACAGGTATTTAGAGCAGAGAGGTTTTGCATTTCTCTCTCTCTCTCCTTGGAGCCTGGAGGCTGGGGGTATCGCTGCTCCCCTGCATCCAGTATCGGGGTTGACGGCCCCTCCACGTATCACAGTACCAGAGGATTTGCCTGGACACGGGACCGAGTTCCCACCACGAACAGATAAGACCAAACAAATGTTTACTGCTGTTGCTAAAAGACTGTGCTGTATCTAAGTGACCCTAAATGAGAGAGCATTGTTTTAAGCTGGGGAACCAGGTTAGTTGGCCAGCAGCTGTTAGAGAGACTGATTCTATGTGTAGTTAGATCCCTGAAAGGGATAGGATTTTGTTTATATAATGTGGTTTCTTTTTACTTGAAATAACAGTGTGGGAAATACTGTAACAATGAAATGAGTGAACTGCTGAATGAAAGTATCTGAGTACCTCTAACCTACACATGTTAAAGCTGCAGTACCTTACTTGGATGAAAATAAAGCAGGCAGAAGCCTGAGTTAAGCAGCTTAATACTTTGCATGATCCTGTTTTTTGTATTAAATAACCCTAGAAGACTGTGTCGGGAAGAACCCAGACAGACGTCAGCACTACAAAAGAGGGGCGTTTGTCACAATGTGTATAAATATATATATATGTAACAACGAAAAAAGCAACCTTATGAAAAAGCACACGGGCATACCAAGGGGATGATAACAAACAGAATTTATTGGTGTAGGTTTAAAAACAGGGGGAGAAAATTAAAAGAGGAGGGTGACTCACATCTACCAAACATATATTCCTAGAGGCAAAGGTACATGATTGAAGCAAATAACACACCAGAGATATTCAACAAACAAAAGAAGCTCTGAATCAGGCATGCATATATGTCATAAGCACAAACTGCAGAATTGTGCACATTCCAAACAGAGAAAGCTGTTTGTTGTGAGATAACAGTTGCAAAAAATGGGAGCAAGGGTTGCACAAGTATCAAAGTGTCAAAAGATGAAAAGACATCACCATTTGAAGCATAGGTGTTAAGGGTCAAACAAGGAATGACCAGTGCCTCTAATCAGGAAAAAGGTAGGGGTCCCACTCCACAGACTCCCACTCCAACACGTTACGACTTAAAACGGTCTTCTTCGGGGAGTGGTGAGGGGAGGAATGAGCTAGTATATATAGGCAGGGTATAGCAGCTAAATTCGCACCAAACACATTTAAATTGCTTACAGCTGTGACAAAGAAATAAGTGCACAAAGGAAAATCACATCATTGGGTCTGAAATGGCTTTACAAGCCTCTCATAGTGTAAGGTACGTGCTTGCCACAAACTGGTACTGGACCATGGGGGTGAGGTGGGGATATATAAACACCGACCTTAGGCCACGGAGTCAGGTCCGGAGTGCGGATTCCATAATCAGACATAGCCAGGTCAGGATTGGAGAAGGTAGGTTTAACGTTATCCAGGCAGGGGTCAAGGCAGGTGGCACAGGAGCGGTGGTCGAGGAAACAAGCCGAGGTCATCAACAGGAAATCTTGGGGGAAGGTACTTCAGCACATGAGGCTAGAACCTTGAGAGAAGCCACTGCAGTGGAGATGCTTCAGCGAAGGTGCTGCAGTGCATCATGAAAGGCCAGGAGTGAACTCCACTTGGAGGAAGCAGGAACCAGAGGTGCAGACACGCCACAGGAAACGCTGGGGAAACCAGCGTAGCCGCTACAGCGCGGCGAAGGCGAAGTCTGTCAGGAACAAGGAAAGCAGCGCCAGGGCTGCTATCCAAGAAGGCCTTGGGATGCCAGGGACTGGAAGCAGGATACAAGGAACAAGGAGCCCAGCAGGCCAAACACGGAGTCTGTGACATGCACAGTTACTTGCAACTTGGATTGCAAAGTCTATGTCCAGCAACTTCCTGAGGGCAGGGCAGGCACTAAATAGCACAGGAGGCCAATCAGGCCAGAGCTGCACAGGAGGCAGCAGGAGGCAGGTGATTGCAGAAGCAGGGAATAGTTTGTCTGGAACCTGCAAAGCTCTGGATGGATGGGCTCCAGCCAAACCCAGGAGTGGATTCCTGACACATAGGTTAAAAGCTGTCAGGTGGTACTGATCGTGTCCTCCCATATGTTAATCCTGTAATGATGTAAATTACGTCATGACGCAATGCTCGTCATTGCGTACTATAGTCATAGTAACCAGAGGACACTCTTCAGAGCGGCTACGCATGAAGAGGGAATGGAGGGGGGCCGCAAGCAACTGGCACTCACTACATCAACCCGTGTGTGAATCGGGAAATGGTGCGTGTGCCGTCATCACGCAATTGCGTGTGTTTACAAGGGGTAGTTATGGCAACCACATAAACATCGCAACGGCTGGGGGCAAGGAAAAGAACCACAGGCGGCCACCATAAAGGTAATAGAAGAGTCGCAGAGCTTAAGGCACACATATAAGTATTGAAACAATAAGATGATGCATGAGATAGAAAATGCGTGAGCTACACACAACACACAGAAATATGTTTCTGTCATAATGGCAGGAGATGGGTAAATAGAACAATCATGGACATAAGAAAAATCATATATAGAGACAGAGACAAAAGAAGTCTCAAAAACGAGCACTCAAAAAATATAACTTTAATGTCCTCAATTGTAACAAACTAAAATATGATAAAAACACAAAGCAGAACCCTATGCATGAATATCAAGCTAATGCAAGAAACATGTCAGGTGAGATCCCAGGGAAACTAGTTCCCTGGATCAACAAGACCGGTCGGTCATAATATGAACCAAAAAGACCTAGGGGACACTAATGAATAAACTGATATCATACACATATAAATCATACACACTGCAAGATGGAAACCATAAAGGTACAAAAATTAACCCACTGTGGTGGGAAGTGTGCCGAAATCCAAGAAAAAATATGTGAAGATGGATTATAACGTTGGAAAAAATGACACAAAGAAATCAAAGTGTCACAAAAAATCCTAACATAAAAATGAACAAATGTCCAGTTATATCCAGGATAACATAAGGTCTAAAGGAATGAATAACATGTAAAGTCCATCAATTGTAGCATTGGGAATAAAGAAAAAATGGTATACTCATCCACCTTTGAGATGAAGAGTGCAGTACTACAGCTCAAAGATGCCAAACAGTAGTTTCCGCCAGATATCAGAATCAAAATAGTAGTAAGTCCCAAAGTCAACCAGGGAATAAGTGTCACTGAATAGAGTCTCAGGGTCACTGCAGCAGCTCCCACTCTACACGTGTTTCACCTTGCGGCTTCTTCACTGAGTGAAGTCCCATAAATACCCTAGTTATTATGAGGTGTGTATGTGGATTCTGTCTGTCTGTGTAAATATATACTGTATATATATATATATATATACATATATATATATATATATATATATATATATATAAATATATATATATATATAAATATATATATATATATATACATATATATATGTGTGTGTGTGTGTGTGTGAATGCGTGTATATATGTGTGTATATTTACCTCTGTCATGCTGTGTTCACCAAAAACAAGACGAGACCTCGGTACTGAGGTGGGAGTAGATATAACGCCACCGACAGGCACTGGGGCAGGTCTGGAATGCAGATAAGTTGAGGTAGTCAGGTCTGGGGTCAGAGTCGTCAAAATACTTGCCAAGGGTGGCGCAGGAGAGGTCCGGAACATAGAGGGTACTAGTAGCCGAGGTCGGAGCTGGAGAGGTTAGAATGGTTGTGGTACGGATGCCGAGGTCAGGGTAGGAGAATTGCGGAGGGTCAGAGAAAGCCGTGGTCAGTAATCCAAACAAGAGATGGTCCAAAGACAAGCCTGATCGGTACACAGGTAGTTATCAGCAGGACAAGATATGACACCTGAAACACAGGTGAGGTAAGCACAGGGAACAAGAAGCTATGCTCAGCCAAAGTGCCAGTGACACAGCTGAGCATAAATAGGCAGGAAGAGCCAATCCCCAATGGGTGGTGTAGTGGAGGTGCGGCCTCCACGGAGATCATGATAGGCAGAGAGCGTGGGACAAATGAAGGTGGTAAGGGGCTGATGGGCTAGTGCCACATAGCTCGGGTGCGTCGTGCACACATCACGTGTGTGCGCCGATGATGTGAGGCGCAAACTGGGGGCGGAGATAACACCCACGGTTTTGGGTAAAGTCAGGGGCATGCGGGTCACACAATTTGCGGGAGAAGTCCCGTCCGAGGAATCTCCGCGTTAGCAGCAGCGAAGATATGGACACCTCACAACCTCTCTACCTCTCTCTCTCAATCTCTCTCTCTCTACCTCTCTCCCTACATCTACCTCTCTCTCTACATCGACCTCTCTCTCTTTACCACTCTATAACTCTACATCTCTCTCTCTACCTCTCTCTTTCTCTACCTCTCTATCTCTACCTCTCTCTATAACGCTACTCTCTCTCTACTTCTATAACTCTTTATAACTCTCTCTATACCTCTCTCTATATATATACCTCTCTCTATATACTTCTCTCTCTCTATAGAGTACCTCTCTCTTTTTTTAGTACCTAATGCACATATGGATTTTGGTCAAAAATCTGCGGAATTCCGGGAAACATATTTGGACTGATTTGTCCATCTCTAGTGAAGAGATAAAAACATATGTCCAGTCAATAACAAATAATACTATACTTTCTTTTTATGATATAGCAGTACACTAGTAAGGTAGACATTTTGGAAAATTAACATATATCGCCTTTAACCTATAGTTAAAATAATATGGTTGTTCTTAGTGTTCTCCACATTAACAATAATACTGACAGATATTTAAAAAAAAAAATAATATGTGATATAATATAATGTTGTTAAGCATGATCACATATAACAAATATTTTTTTTGTTTGTTATACTATTTTAAAATTAAACATAAATATTGTAATAAATGAATGCTTATTTCCGTGTTTCTACAGGGTAATGTAAGACTCAAGGTCACAATATCCCCACAACATGCACACACAGGTCAAATATGTAATGCCCATTTTCTAGATAGCATGGCAAAACATAATGCATAAGTCAATGTTCATCCAGTACGAACAAAGGCAACCAATTCTGCAAAAGGAGAACACAGAATGTTGCACATTATAATCAATAAAAAAGACACTACAGGATGGCCAGTAGCTTACAAAAGCATTTGTGGAAAAGCTGCTACAGCGCTAACCTGGTAAATGGTGCTCTAAAGAAAAGAGAGGAAGTGTCTCATGTGAACCATTTCCAGTTCAGGAAATGCCTAATTACTACGTTTGCTTAATTGGAAAGGCGTTCAGTTAAGCAGTGTTTAATTCTGTACAAAATCATTACTATTCAATTAGAACATAAATAACAATTGTTTTTAGACCGGTTGTATAGGCTTATTTTGCTTATACAGTAGTGTCACAGAACTAACTTTTCCACAACACAAGCAGAAACAGCTTTATCAAGCAACCACAGGCACTAAAAACTCAACCGTGTTACAAAAAAATGTTAAAATGAACCACAACAATGATAATTCAAAGGTATTTATCATATATGCCATCTAGATGTCCTTACAAATTAATATTACATAAACAGTGAGGGTCTCTTTATAATAAATCTGATTCTTTGTGATTTAATGATAAAATCAAAAGGAAGAGGTCTACACCAGTGACATTAATGTCAGTGTTTCATGAAACAAAAAGCAATTATACAGTATATTCATTTTTAATTCTTACAAATTAACTAAATACTGTCATTTTAGTTTTGTAATATAAGTTAAACCTTCATTGGTATTGAAATTGTTTATTATTCTGTTACCCATCTGTTGTTGAAGGATCACTTACAGGGATTATATCTATGTATTACATTATATACCCTGACTTTAGTTTCACACAAATTTAGAGTGTGAGATCAGTTACAAGTTGAAAAAGGTCATCTTACATCTTATGTCATTTGTTTTAATTTTAAACAATACGAAAATAAATAGTAATCATGGTTCCTGCTAAACGCATGGCATTCCACCTCTAAAGAATAACAAAACATGTTTTATGACGTTCTATAATTTTTTTTACTCCAGTACAGCTGGTTTATTTCATAGACACACTGTCTTTTTGAGACAGAAGGATTTGCAGTCATTGTGGTCTTGAGGAACGATGCAAGGGTATTCGGCACCCTAGGCTAACCTACAGCCGTGCGACACCTTTGCACCCCCCTCCCTCAGAATTTTTTTTTAAATTGACAAATGTTAATCTTACATAGTTACATAGTAGATGAGTATGAAAAAAGACATATGTCCATCACGTTCAACCTATGCTAAATTTAGACGACAGATACTTTATCCTATATTTGTACTTACAGTATTTTGATCCAGAGGATGGCAAACATGAAACTCCAGGGAAATATCATCCAATGATATCTCCTCATAAGGGGAACAAATACATTCCTTCCCATTCCAAGAATTGGCAATCAGATTACTCCCTGGATCAACATCCATCCCATATTTACTTATTTGGTATATCCCTGTATACCTTTCCTTTCTAAAAAAGATGTCCAATCTTTTTTTGAAGCTATCTATTTTATCTGCCATCGACCCTTTGTTGATTGTACAGCTCTGTTGATGAATAGCTATTCAATAGCTATATATCTCTTTCCCGCCCCCACAGACACCTCTCGCTTCCCCCCCTCACTGACACCTCTCGCTTCCCCCCTCCCCGCTGACACCTTCTCTCTTCCCCCCCACTGACAACCTCTCTCCCCCTACTAACACCCTCTCTCCACCCCTGACAACTTCTCTTCCACCACTGACACCCTTTTAATCTGGGCTCGATGCCAAACTTTCTTCTCCCAAGTAATGCCTCGTGATAAGTTATATTCTGCACTAAGCAGACGCACAAATCGCGATGTTTTACTTGTAGACTCTCGGATTCACACCCTTATGGAGGGGTATTGTGAGATTATTATAAAGAAAGGTCACTCAGAGTTTGCATAAAATAAGGTTTGTTGTTTATTGTATTACAACAAAATAACCAGAAATATCACAACCAAAATTGCAAAGATAACAAGCTAACTTTATAAGCTAAAAGTTAATAGTAACAATCCATTTCTAACTATGCAGAGATTATTATTTACTTAGTATGCCTGTCATACTCACGAACCCAAAGATATTATGATAGGTCACGCCAGTCTCAGCTAGGTCTCGTCTCAGTGTGGTCTTGCCACTTCGGTTCTAATCAATAAGGTGTCACGCTGACTTATATTGTGTCTATTGTTTACTGCGTACGTGTCGGACGTGTGACATGTGACAATCTTCTGTGGCTACTGACGTGTGTTACTAGCATTTACAGTTTGACCACGGTGTGTTTACAACTTGACCCACTTCTGCTTTTATGCGTAAGTCCCTGTGTACCAACGACATTTATTTCAACACTACATCCTTGCCATTTCCCAGTAATTCTAATAACCTGATATTATTTCTAAGGCAAGAAAATAGCTAACATTCTAACAGAATACTCTAAGCTGTACTAAGACATATATACCTGTAACCTATAATAATATGCTATATATGTCGTAAGATACCTGTAATCCATAACACTTTCTCCCCACCCCCCAATGACAATCTCTCTCCCTCCTCCCTCATTAACACCCTCTCTCCCCCCCACTGACACTCTTCCCCCCTCAATGACACTATTGCCCCTTCACTGACACTCGACCCCCTCAATGACACTCTCCCACCCTCAATGACACTCTCCCCTATCAATGACATATCTCTCTTCTCTCCCCACATTGACACACACCAGAACAGATACATACAGGGCAGCAAGAGACAGAGAGACACAGAGGCAGCTTCACCTCTCTCCTGCCACCCATGCTACTTCCTCCTTCTTGCGTTGCCCCCAGCCTCCTGATAGGTCGTCCTGATTGGCTGCATTACCCAGCAGCAGCCAACCAGGATAGAGAAAATTGCCCAGCACTCTGCTTGGGGAAATCCCCTGCTTGTTATGACACTGCATAATTTATTTATTTATAAAATGTTTTACCAAGAAGAACTACATTTAGAGTTACCTCTCATTTTCAAGTATGTCCTGGGAACATGATAGGAGCTATGATGAGCTCTACATTGTTACAAATACATAGTTACATTAGGTGAACAGTGTTATACATTATATATAAAGACATTGCATGAACAGTTAAAGATTCAATATGTTATAGGATATGTAACAGTTACAGTTGGCATTAGGAAAACTAGACGGCTGCTGTCCCCCCACATTCTGCCGCCCTAGGCGGACAGCTAGTGTGCCTAATGGTTAAACCAGCCCTGGGTGTCAAGTGTATAGATACTTAAAATAATTGAATCAAATAGAATGCCTTATCACAAGTAAGGGTCAAACAATATTTCCCAATGGACCAAAATATGGCTACCTTTTGATGTATGTATTTTTTTATTCAATATGACAAAAGTATGACCATTACTTGTGATTAGTTGTGCTATCTGGTTTAATTCTCTTTTTTTAAATTTTGATAGTCATGCTTTGTAGACTTATAACTTTAAGCAACTTACCATTTACTCTTCCATTATTTTAATTATGAGGTTTTTTTTATGTAGGATTTTTGTACATATGAGTGTGCATAGAGGTTCTTCTTTTCTATGACATGCATACCTGTAGATACACAAATTGTCATCATTGACAGTAGAGAAGGTATCCAAACGTTGCCTTTTCTTCCATGAACATCATAAATCAGAAAGTTTCACTGACATTAAAATGTACTGTACATTGACACTTTACTGCCATATATGGCCTATTTTTGTGAAATTTTGCAAAAATTTGTCAGAGTTGGTGTCAATATGGTGAAAACGGCTAAATATTGCTCATTTTCAAGCAATGTGAGCTTTTTACAAAAAAAAATGTAAATAAGAAGCAACTTTTTTTTGCAATCCACAAAAAACTTTGTGAAGCACTTTTGAAAACATTTGCACATCTCTACAAGTGACTTAAAGGAGCATTCTTATTTAGGGCCAAAGTGAATGCGAAAAAGGTTAAATGTACAAGTTTAATAAAGTATTTATTTTAAGGTTTTAAGGCTATTATATAGATTGTGTACTCTAAGGGAAGGGAAATATTGGCTAACTTGTTTCTTCCATGCCAAAGGGAATGTTACCAGATTTTTGCTCACCTCCACATTGTAAAGAACCAGTGAACAGTGGAGTGCGTGTGGGCATTTAATATGTAGTAAAGAAAATTAAAGGAAATACTGTACAATGCACCCATTTATGGGCCTCATGCAGTAAGCGCCGAAAAAAATTATTGGCAGGGTTTTGAACTCGCCATGTTTTTTCCGAGTTGATGCAGAAAGGCATGAATATCTGTGAAAGCAACCTGAGCAAACATGACGAGAAGTCGGTGGCGAGATGACCTTCCTGGCGAGAAGGGCTCCCCTGACAAGGTTTATCTGTTGCAGAGAAATCTGCCTCTCTCGGCGATAATTTCACCAGGAATAAAATTATTTTTAAATAAAATTTTTATTCCGATTGTATTGTAGAAGGGGGTCTCTGGAGCAGAACCGCGTTGGTTTGAGGTCTGGGGACCCCCTGCTTCCAGAGATACAGGCCCTGTTATGGGGTGCCGGTATCTCCTATGCATTTAAAATGTCCTGGTCACGTGATCAGGGGATTTCAATCCTGCAGGGGGATACGGCACCCCATAACAGGGCCTGTATCTCATGAAGTAGGGGGTCACTGAGGTTGAAACCAATGCAGTTCAGTTCAGGAGACCCCCTGCACATCTACACTAGTCTCAAAACACATATCAATAAACAATAATTCATTACAGTAGCGTCTATCCGCTATGGTAATGAAGCTGGATTCATGTTATTTTTAGTAATAGTGTGCGGGAGCAGGGGGTTCTTGAGCTGAACCTCATTGATTTCAGCCTCGGGGACCCCCTGCTTCCAGAGTTCCCACAAAATCACATGGTTTTCACTGCCCAATCGGGGTCGTGGGAACCATTTGATGGAAATGTGACGTCATAGGCCTATAAAAGACTATAGCCTCATTTGAGAGCAAGTAGCCGAGGAGGACGGACCTCCGGAAGAAAGAAGAAGACAAGAGCGTGGTACAGATGAAGACAAAGAGACAGATGAAGACACTGAAGATCTCCAAAGAGTGACGTATGAATTACAAATTTAAAAAAAGAAGGAAAATACTTTTTTTTTTTAACCAGGTTCCTGTGCGTGGATTGGTTCGTGAGTATGATGTGTCCCCGGGATTCGGTGGGTGAGGTCATCTAAAGGTAAGTAAACAATATAAATGTATATTATTTTACTTTTACAGGTTTTTTTTTTTTAATGTGATAGTTTTTTTTTTATGTCCATTTATTGCCCCTGTATTTATGCATGTCCATATGGACATACACGCCGTGGTCTGATTGTGGCCGTCAGTTGCCCATGAACATTGCTGCTATTGGATGTGAGACGTTGGCTCCTGTGTCTCCCACAATCCTGCTACCGGCACAGAGGATTTCCAGTTGCTGGTTTCCGGAGGGACTCTTTTCGCCGAGCACCCAATATGAGGGATTCTACTTCCGGCTATACAGTACAAAGGAGGGTCACAGGAGGATGTTGCTGCCTCGAGCCGGACCGAGAGGACCGCGTTGTTGACACATGAGAGCCAATCTCATAAATGCTTTTATTTGCAGTACTCTTGTGAGTGGGCATTTGTTTGATTTTATGTTCCTTTAATATATATTTTATTACGTTAATGCACTAGGTGTGCGCCTGTTTATTTCTTTCTTTTTTCACAGATTTGGTCAGGGATTGGTGATCCCTTTGAAACGGGCTGCAATTACCTGGAAGCAATTGACATTGGAACAGGACTTTGTTTTATCAAAGGTTTTTTAAGGTTTTTATTTACTTTTTTCAGATTTTTTAATTTTTTATATTTTTATTTTGATTCTTTCAAATTAAATGGTATTGTATTTTATTTTATCTATATATATATTTTTTTTAATATTATTTACTTGTATCCTTTTTGAGATTACAAGTTCCTATCATTGTGTATTAGCTACACACTGCCCCACTAAGCATATTCACTCTTAGTCTAATAGTTCTTTATTATCATTAGCTTTAATTCAGGGTTTAATAGAGGCGCTACTTCATTGTTTTTGTTTTTTTGTTCTATATATATATATATATATATATATATATATATATATATATATATATATATATATGCATGATGATGAAGCCACTGTACAAATGAATGGGTGAAGGGTGGATATAGTTGCCTGGGGAGGGTGGTTAGCTCTTGTGGGTGGGTATCGGGGCAGGGTGGGTTAACCCCTTAAGTACTTTCGTGGTTATTAACCAATAAGGTAATTAAAGGGTTAGGGGACATTAGAATGTATTTGCTATGTATTTTTCTGGCAACGGAGAACCCCTGCTGCATCCTGATGTAGACACACTTCATATTTCTGTGGTAAGTAGAACTGTATTTATTTACTATATTTATGCTGTTTTATGTGTTTAATAATGGGCAAATAATCTAGTATCCATATCTGGATAATAGGTATTTTGCCCATTACTGTACTGTATGTATTTGGTGGTGAGGTGGGGTGGAGGGAATTGATTTATTTAAATGTAGGCCATGTTTTAATTTTTTACATACTGGGTTAGTACCTTAGGTCTGCGGGGACCTATGGAGACCACCTGAGGACCCCTGGACACCCATGGGTACCACCTGCGGACCCACGGGGGACACCTGCGGGGAAGAACCGGGGGCCCCACAGTTGTGGGGGCCCCATTGACCCACAAGGACCACCCGAGGGACCCAGACCCCTATGGGAACCACCCGAGGTCCCCAGAAACCTGTGGGGATGACCCAGGGATACCCAGACACTCGTGGGCCCCCGGGGAGCACCTGGAGGCCCACGGCGCCTAGCAGGGACCACCCGGAGACCCACAGACACCTGTGGGCACCCTCTCTGGTACACTGTGGGGCCTGCGGACACCCGTCGGGACCACTAGGGATTACCGTATGCCTGGGTTATGAAGCCTGTATGTAAAATAATACATCATGTTTTAATGGGGGGCACAGAGGGTGGGTGGGGTATGTATTGTTTATTAAATATGGTAATGTTTATTGTGGGCCCTAGGAGGTGGGTAGTGGGGCTGTTCTGTGTAGTGTTTTTATTGTGGGTAGCAGAGGTGGGTGACGGTATTGTCCCCAAGGGTGGGTGGGTAGGCCTCCTGGGTGAGTATTGGGGGAGGGTGGTTAGGCCTCCCAGGTGAGTAGTGGAGGAGGGTGTGTTAACCCCTTTATTACTCTAGCGATTACTAACCGATAAGTTGATTAAGGGGTTAGGGGACATTATATGTCTCTTTTTTTTCTTGTGTATTTTTTGCAGCAACGGCGGTCAGAGACGGGGTGAGGATGATGACGGCCTTCAAAGTGGGTGCATGGCAGGAGTGAGTGCAAGATGTATTCATTTTGTTTCTGCTGCTTATTGTATTTTAAAAGGGCAAATGCATTATTATCCATATGTGGTTAATAGTAATTTTGCCCATTACTGCACTTTATGTGTTAGGGTGCGTGGGGTGTATTAATTTAAAAGTATTTATGTATTTTTAATGTATTTTTGGGGGGCACAGAATTGGTACTGCAGGCAAGCAGGATCCTCCGGAAACCTGCGGGACCACCCGAGGGCCACTGTCGGCCTGTAGTATAATTCCTGTGCATAAAAAAAATAATGTACTGTATGTTAGGGGGGTTGTTGGGCGCACAGGGGGTGGGTGGTGTATTTGATATAGTAATGTTTATTGAAGGCCTAGGAGGTGGGTAGTGGGGCTATATTGTGTATTGTTTAATTGTGGGTGGGTGAAAGGGGTATTAGCCCCAAGGATGGGTGTTTAGACCTTGCGGGTGGGTAGTGGGAAGGGTTAACAGCTAAGGTAATGAAGGGTTTAAGTCCACCCACAGTCACCTCGCAAGGCCTAAACACCCACCAAGGGCCAAATACCCCCTTCACCCACCCCTGCTACCCACAATAATCCTGTTACGGGTGCTTAACCCCTTCATTGCCTTAGTGGTTAGCGGTTCCAGGAAGAAATATTAGTGGAAACTCACCAGCTATTGAAAGTTAAAATCCATTTATTAAACTACATAATAAACAGGCAAACATAGAACAAAACTCCTCCTCCGACGTGTTTCACACCCACTGTAGCACTTTATCAAGGAGTATACACTTGGGGGAGTGAGATGCAATTTATACTTTCCCCAAGAACAAAAAAGACAGCTTGTGTCAATTAATATTAATGACATAAACACATAAAGAAAAAACAAACATAACAAGAAACTAAAAACAAAATACAGCTTAACCCCATTATAGCGCGGTCCTCAGGGGACACCCGCGACCACCGCGTTATAAACGGAGTCGCGGATTAAAAATGGCCCTTCATTACTGTGACCGCTGGAGGGGGAAAGCTGAGAACTCTCCCAGCATTCCCCAGCGTTTCCAGACCCGGTGGGGCAGCGGCAACAGCACACAGCACTTACCCGGCATCTGGCAGCTCTTCTCCCTGACTCTGCTTCCTGCTTCTGCTTCCGTCTTGTGAGAGCAAGCTCCCTTAAAGAGACAGTGTGTCTCTGTGTGTGTGTGTATTTGACTGTGTGAGACTGTGTGTGTGTGCGTGTCAGTGTGTCAGTGTGTGTGTGTAGTGTGCTGTGAGTGTGTGTAGTGTGCTGTGAGTGTATGCAGTGTGCTATGAGTGTATACAGTGTGCTGTGAGTGTGTGCAGTGTGCTGTGAGTGTATGCTGCGTGTGTGCAGTGTGCTGTGAGTGTGTGCTGTGTGCTGTGAGTGTATGCAGTGTGCTGTGAGTGTATGCAGTGTGCTGTGAGTGTGTGCTGAGTGTATGCAGTGTGCTGTGCAGTGTGCTGTGTGTGTGTCAGTGTGTGTGTGTGTGTCAGTGTGCTGTGAGTGTGTGTGTGTGTGTGTGTGTGTGTGTGTGTGTGCAGTGTGCTGTGAGTGTGTGCAGCGTGCTGTGAGTGTATGCAGTGTGCTGTGAGTGTATGCAGTGTGCTGTGAGTGTATGCAGTGTGCTGTGATTATGTGCAGTGTGCTGTAAATATGTGCAGTGTGCTGTGAGTGTGTGCAGTGTGCTGTGAGTGTGTGCAGTGTGCAGTGTGCTGTGAGTGTGTGCAGTGTGCTGTGAATGTGCGCAGTGTGCTGTGTGTATGCAGTGTGCTGTGAGTGTGTGCAGTGTGCTGTGAATGTATGCAGTGTGCAGTGAGTGTGTGCAGTGTGTGTACAAAAAAAAAACTTTAAAAAAAACATTTTTTAATTTTTTTTTAAATTCGGGGTCCACGCTCAAACCGCGTTATAAGCGAATCCAAGTAATAGCGGATCACGCTATAACTAGGGGTTGAGCTGTACAAAGAACAAAAAAAAAACTAATCATTTGGAGATTATTATAATAAAGAAAGAAAAATGATAAAGCAAAATAAGTAATGAATCTGATTTAAAATTAAAATAAATAAAACTATAAACATATGTACACAGAAATATAATGTGCATATGAAAATATCTTTGTATATTGAAAAAATGTGTAGAAACACATATCAAGATATGTGCACAAACAAATGAGATATGAAATCTCATTATTTAAGACGTAAAATTTCATGATGTAATTTATTTATGCACAACGCTCCAAAGGTCCAACCACATCATTTCAATCAGGTTGAGGTCTGGACTTTGACTGGGCCATTATTGCCTACATCGTCACGGTTAAATTTGGAGTGGTTCCCACCGCCTCCTCTTACCGTCCTTCTCTCCCCCCTGCATTGTGATACTGGCATTGCCTTTGCCTGCCTGTCTGCTACCATTACATATCAGACTGGGACTTTAGCTATCTGAATATCAACGGACTGTTTCATACCTTGGCAGTGACGTCCCCATATTGAGAATGGTCTCATAAATGCTGATTGATTTTTGATCTCTTGTGAGTGCAGGTCCAAGGGACTCTTTTTTTCTATATTTTCTATTTTGATTACATTTCCTCAACAGCACAGTATTATGCTATGGAGCTTGTGCTTCTTTTTTTCCTTTTGTTTATGAAGAGACAGGGTGAAAGGCCATCTCGGCTCATCAGCCGTTCTATGATAAGTGGGCGCCTGAATGTTAATGGTCTGTTAATGGTCTGTTAATGGTCTGAAGAAAAGCCTGACTGAAGAACCAGTTTTCGCCTATGCTGATGCTGACCCAGAACAGCCCTACGTTCTGCACATGGACGCCAGTCTCAATGGATGAAAAACACCCCGAGGGACTCCGGCCCTTGGCCTATATCAGCCGCAGTCTGACTCCAAGTGAACAAAACAACCCCATGCACAAGTTAGAGTTTCTTGCTCTCAAATGGGCAATCATGTACAAACTCCATGATTACCTCTACAGAGTCACTTTTGAAGTAAGGACGGATAACAATCCACTCACTTATATCTTGACATCCGGCAAGCTGGATGCACTCGGTCACCGATGCCTAGCAAATTACTGTACAACTTCACCCTGAAGTATAAACCTGGTCCCCTGAACATTGGAGCTTATGCCCTATCTCGAAGGCCAGGGCTGACGGCCACCCCAGATGACGATCAATGGGAAGAGATCCCGGGGCCAGGGATGCGAGCTATGTGCAGCATGGCTGCCATTATCGATGACCGAGTGGCCTTTTCGGAGCAACGGGTAGCGGATTCCATAGGATGCCAGTCGCTAGCTATTCCCGCTGCTTACTGCGATCCACCTGGGATTAATATAACCCACGATTAAATCATACGGTGGAAAGATCTGATAGAATATCAACTAAGGGACCCAGTAACTAGCATCATCTGCCAAGCCGTTCAAAGGAAGAAACCTGAACTCCTGAAATGTGCTCCTAGTGACATGGTTGCTTTACTGATGCGGGAAGCGGACAAGTTCCAAATAGACAACTGTTTACTCTATCGGGTGGTATAATATCACAACCACCCGGATAGAAGACAATTGGTCCTACCTTGGAACCTGCAGCATATGATACTGAAGTCCTTACACGACGAGCATGGACATCTCAGTGTGGAGAAGGACTTTGGGTTTGTCCGAGACCGATTCTTCTGGTCGAAGATGTGAGAAGCGGTGGAACAGCATTGCTGTCGATGTTCCAGGTGCATTGAGTGCACGACTCTCCCGAGCCAAGCAGCGCCGATGGCTCATCTGAAGAGTTCAGGGCCCATGGATTTGGTGTGCATGGACTTCCTGTGCATTGAGCCTGATGCCCGAGGAATAAGCAACGTGTTGGTCATCACGGACCATTACACATGGTATGCCAAGGCCTTTCCCACTAAAGACCAGAAAGCCATCACGGTAGCGAAGATCCTGTGAGAAACGTACTTTGTGCACTATGATCTTCCAAACCGTCTTCACTCCAATCAGTTCCGGGATTTTGAGAGCACTTTGATTCGGGAATTTCTCAAAATGCTGAATATCACCAAATCTCGGGCGACACCATATCATCCGGAAGGAGACGCCTTGCCAGAGCGGTTCAACAGGACACTGTTGGACAGGATCCAGAGATTCGGTGCTCAACTGTATTTGACCATAAGTATAACAATGTCTTGAAAGGTACATTTAGCCAGCTTTGAGGAACAAATATAATCCAGCCTCATGTGTTTAAAATGAACCAATATGCCTAGATTAATCTCCTTAGTGTGGGGACATAAGGTGTATAGTTTCCAACATAGGAGTAACATGTATGTATACCCAAAGCTCTATGTGGACACCATTAATAACAGTCACCCTATAGAATGACACTTAAACAAGATAAACCTCCAATCCTTTACATGAAGCAGAGGAGTACTCACAATTGTAGGCAGAGGTTCCGTTGGCGTGCATCACACTTGTAGGTAAGTATAGCAGAGAAGTTTCAAGAGGAAGATGCGGAGCGCAGCAACGAACTTGGGGGCTAAACACCAGCAGGTAAGAGGTTAAAACATACTTTATGCCATGGTAGACATCATGGTGTTATGGCAGATAGGATCTCTAACGCGTTTCGGGCGGTAGCCCTTTGTCAAAGAGTTGACATGCTAAGAACTCTGAAAGGCGCTTACAAAACCAAATGGAGCCGACACGTAGAAGCCTTGGAACATGCGTATAACTGTACCCGCCACGAGTCAACTGGATTCTCCCCGTACTTCCTTATGTTTGGGAGGGAGGCTAGCTTTCAGTGGATGAACAGTACGTCTGAGTGTATAGACCGATGGGGTACCCAACACGACGCACTTTGAAATATGTGCAAAGACTTCAGGCAAACCTGCAACAGGCTTACCAACAAGCCAAGAATTCTGCTGCTAAACTCAACGCCAACAACAAAAGGCGCTATGACCATAAGTTTAGACACCAGGAAATCCGTCCTGGAGATGCAGTGCTTCTCCGCAACCTAGGCATTCCTGGAAAACATAAACTTGCTGACCGTTGGCGTGACGGTGTCTATGAGGTCGAGAAACAGATGCCGGGACTCCCAGTCTATAGTATCAAAGACACAGAGGACTGGGTAAAGGTCTGGCACCGTAATCATCTCCTCCCTATTCCACAAGTGGGGAATGAGGAATCAGAAACACTGGCTACACCACTGGACAGTGAGCTACATCAATTAAACGATAGCCCCAAAACTATCTCTGAGACCACTAATGATCACCCAGAGGGTGAATGGACTACTAATGAGACTTTAGAGGATCCAATTGAGGACTCCTCTCAAATTGGACCCCGAAGTCCTGGAGCACCTCCTGAAGGAGCCACGGGTAAAGGGCACCAACAGACGAACCTCCTAGGGTGGCCCCATTGCGCCAATCTTTGGACCCTAGAAGCCCATGCTTCACACCAAGTAGAGACTATTCAGAGACATTATTACCCCCAATGGGAGAGGCTGAGCCTCAGGACAATACTTATTAAGGAGTAGCTGAAGAACAGCTCAGCTGGAGCAAAAGACATAGGTACCCTCCAAATCAGGTAACCTATGATACAATTGGGGCACCCCACTATGAAGCTCAGCAGTGGTCTCTGAGCAAAATACAATCTGTGATTGTGAAGCTCACAGAATTGTGCAACATTATTTAAAGCTGATTCAATGTATTAAGATTGTATATATGTGAATGCATTTTTATTATATAACTCTGTGTGGTTATAGTTCCGTTGTTATGTTGTTACGCTGTTCCCAAGAGGGGTTGTTGTATTTTAACCAGGGGGAAAATGTGGCCAGGGTTCCCCTTCTGGGCTTCCTGCCTTCCCTTTACCGCCGGGAACACTGCAGGGGTGCGTGGCTGTCAGCGGAGGGGTACGCGTGCACCTGGTGAGCACCGGTTGTGGCGGGGAGCAGTGACAGGCATTGGGGGCTGATAGCTTAGGTGATCCAGCGGCTCCCTTCACAGGGCACTGACATTTTTGTCTAAATCGTGCATGCACAAAGCTTGCGGCTGCGCAGACGGCACAGAGTGGTGGCATAGATAGAGACAGCAGCTCTGCATGGGGAACTACAGCTCCCAGGAGGCATAGGGGCAATACACCACTTGACTCAAGGCAAGTTTCCCCTGCAAGGGGATGTTGATACATTAGGTGTGCTGTGAGCCACGGCAGTCGGAGCTGGGACAAAGAAGGGGTAGGTTGGGTGTGCAGGGGTCTGTGACTTCTGAACTAGGCCAGAAACCCCCATTAGGCCCCAGCTAGTCCCCGACTCCCCTCAGCTTGTGGTTTCTGCAGGGATAGGCCCATAGATAGGGACACTGCCCAGTAGTACTAGAGTGAGGGACCCAGACAGTACATGGCAGTCTCCTGTTCACAGGTGATCTGGGACCAGACACCTACACCAAAGAAATACTGCATTCAGTGGTGCAATCCATGTGGAACCATCATAGAGGCAGAGGCTACGCGGTTACCGTCACTGGTTTCGTGGATCCCATCAGCATCACTGTGTGCCCGGGTGTGGAAACACCCAGTAGGTACCATTATCCCACAAGTGCACTAACTCAACATTTTAGTGGGGGAAGCGCTGTCTCACACATTCGGGTGGGTTGGGTCTTGGGGACACTGGGAAGGTTCGGTGTCCAAGAGCAACTCAGTACTTTGGGGATGGGACACAGAGTGTGGGACACATGGTGGGTGGTTACGGCCATGCGGAGCCTGGTGGGTAGCTGTAACTAGTAGCCATATTATAGTCTGTAGTAAATTGGATATTTTCTGTTTGCTCATGAGTGTGTGTGTGTGTGTTTATTGTACAAGTGTATGTATGTATGTATGTATGTATGTATGTATGTATGTAATTATATATGTGTATATATATATAAATACAGTGTTCGACAATCCTATACATTTACACGCCCGGGGCGTGTGAATTTAACCCCCGGGCGAGTAAATATTGGCCCAAGCAGAAAACGTGCTTGTTTTTTAAATTTCCCGCGCTCGCGCTAAATTTCCCTGCTCGCGCTGAAAAATAAAAAAAATAAAAACTCCACCTACCTGATTGCTGATTGGCACGCGCTCCCAGGCTTTGTGGGCACGCGGCCAGGCTCTATAAGAGCCTGCCCCCAATGAGCGGCCATTCTTTCTGGCCGGAGATCTATTGGAGAATAAGTACTCTCCAATCTCTGAATGCTGCGGCCCCTCTAATCCTTCCCTGCCTCCTGCAAGCCTCCTCCCCACTTCCAGCGCTGGGCTGGAAGCGCAGCTCCCCCCTTCTGTCCCTGTCCCCGCTTACCCCGTCTTCCTGCTGATCCCCGCGTGGGGCAGGGGATGGTAGGGGGTGTCCCCCCTTCTGTCCCTGTCCCCGCTTACCCAGTCTTCCTGCTGATCCCTGCGTGGGGCAGGGGATGGTAGGGGGGTGTCCCCCCTTCTGTCCCTGTCCCCGCTTACCCCGTCTTCCTGCTAATCCCCGCGCGGGGCAGTGGATGGTAGAGGGTGTCCCCCCTTCTGTCCCTGTCCCCGCTTACCCCGTCTTCCTGCTGATCCCCGCGCGGGGTAGGAGATGGTAGGGGGGTGTCCCCCCTTCTGTCCCTGTCCCCGCTTACCCCGACTTCCTGCCGATCCCCGCTCGGGGTTGGATATGGTAACGGGGGGGGGGGGGGGGCGAGCGGGACAGTGGTGGTGGTCACCCCTGCCCCAGTCAGTGTCAGTCACCCCTGCCCCAGTCAGTGTCAGTCACCCCTGCCCCAGTCAGTGTCAGTCACCCCTGCCCCAGTCAGTGTCAGTCACCCCTGCCCCAGTCAGTGTCAGTCAACCCCCCCAACCCCCAGTCAGTGTCAGTCACCCCCCCAACCCCCAGTCAGTGTCAGTCACCCCCCCACACCCAGTCAGTGTCAGTCCCCGCCCCCACCCCCAGTCAGTGTCATTCACCCCTGCCCCAGTCAGTGTCAGTCACCCCCCCACCCCCAGTCAGTGTCAGTCACCCCCCCACCCCCAGTCAGTGTCAGTCACCCCTGCCCCAGTCAGAGTCAGTCACGCCTGCCCCAGTCAGTGTCAGTCACCCCTGCCCCAGTCAGTGTCAGTCACCCCTGCCCCAGTCAGTGTCAGTCACCCCTGCCCCAGTCAGTGTCAGTCACCCCTGCCCCAGTCAGTGTCAGTCACCCCTGCCCCAGTCAGTGTCAGTCACCCCTGCCCCAGTCAGTGTCAGTCACCCCTGCCCCAGTCGGTGTCAGTCACCCCATGCCCCAGTCAGTGTCAGTCACCCCTGCCCCAGTCAGTGTCAGTCACCCCTGCCCCAGTCAGTGTCAGTCACCCCCCACCCCCAGTCAGTGTCAGTCACCCCCCCAACCCCCAGTCAGTGTTAGTCACCCCTGCCCCAGTCAGATTCAGTCATGCCTGCCCCAGTCAGTGTCAGTCACCCCTGCCCCAGTCAGTGTCAGTCACCCCTGCCCCAGTCAGTGTCAGTCACCCCTGCCCCAGTCAGTGTCAGTCACCCCTGCCCCAGTCAGTGTCAGTCACCCCTGCCCCAGTCAGTGTCAGTCACCCCTGCCCCAGTCAGTGTCAGTCATCCCTGCCCCAGTCAGTGTCAGTCACCCCCCACCCCCAGTCAGTGTCAGTCACCCCCCCCCAACCCCCAGTCAGTGTCAGTCACCCCCCACCCCCTGTCAGTGTCAGTCACCCCTGCCCCAGTCAGTGTCAGTCACCACTGCCCCAGTCAGTGTCAGTCACCCCCTCACCCCCAGTCAGTGTCAGTAACCCTTGCCCCAGTCAGTGTCAGTCACTCACCCACCCACCCAGTCACCCCTGCCCCACCCAGCCACTCACCCAGCCAGCCACTCACCCAGCCAGCCACTCACCCAGCCACTCACCCAGCCAGCCACTCACCCAGCCAGCCACTCACCCAGCCAGCCACTCACCCAGCCAGTCACTCACCCAGCCTCTCTCTCTCTGTGTATCACCCACCCTCTGTGTGTCACCCACCGTTTCTCTCCTCTGTCTCCCCCACACTCTCTCTCTCCCCCCACACTCTCTCTCCCCCTCCACACTCTCTCTCTCTCCCCCCACACTCTCTCTCTCTACCCCCACACTCTCTCTCTCCCCCCACACTCTCTCTCCCCCACACTCTCTCTCTCCCCCCACACTCTCTCTCTCCCCCTCCACACTCTCTCTCTCTCCCCCCACACTCTCTCTCTCTCCCCCACACTCTCCCCCCACACTCTCTCTCCCCCCACACTCTCTCTCTCTCTCTCTCTCTCCCCCCACACTCTCTCTCTCCCCACACTCTCTCTCTCTCTCTCTCTCCCCCCCCACTCTCTCTCTCTCTCTCCCCACACTCTCTCTCTCTCCACCCACACTCTCTCTCTCTCCCCCCACACTCTCTCTCTCTCCCCCCACACTCTCTATCTCTCTCTCCCCCACACACTCTCTCTCTCTCTCTCCCACACTCTCTCTCTCTCTCTCTCTCCCCCACACTCTCTCTCTCCCCCACACTCTCTCTCTCCCCCACACTCTCTCTCTCCCCCACACTCTCTCTCCCCCACACTCTCTCCCCCACACTCTCTCCCCCCCACACTCTCTCCCCCCCACACTCTCTCTCCCCCACACTCTCTCTCTCTCCCCCACACTCTCTCTCTCTCCCACACTCTCTCTCTCTCTCTCTCTCTCCCACACTCTCTCTCTCTCTCCCCCCACACTCTCTCTCTCTCTCTCTCTCTCCCACACTCTCCCTCTCCCCCACACTCTCTCTCCCCCACTCTCTCTCTCCCCCACACTCTCTCTCTCCCCCACACTCTCTCTCTCCCCCACACTCTCTCTCTCTTTCCCCGACACTCCCCCACACTCTCTCTCTCCCCCACACTCTCTCTCTCCCCCACACTCTCTCTCTCTTTCCCTGACACTCCCCCACACTCTCTCTCTCCCCCACACTCTCTCTCTCTCCCCCACACTCTCTCTCTCTCCCCCCACACTCTCTATCTCTCTCTCCCCCACACACTCTCTCTCTCTCCCACACTCTCTCTCTCCCCCACACTCTCTCTCTCCCCCACACTCTCTCCCCCACACTCTCTCTCCCCCACACTCTCTCCCCCACACTCTCTCTCCCCCACACTCTCTCCCCCCCACACTCTCTCAACCCCACACTCTCTCTCTCTCCCCCACACTCTCTCTCTCCCCCACACTCTCTCTCTCTTTCCCCGACACTCCCCCACACTCTCTCTCTCTCCCCCACACTCTCCCTCTCCCCCACACTCTCTCTCTCTCCCCCACACTCTCTCTCTCTCTCTCCCCCACACTCTCTCTCTCTCTCCCCCACACTCTCTCTCTCTCCCCCCCACACTCTCTCTCTATCCCCCACACTCTCTCTCCCCCACACTCTCTCTCCCCCACACTCTCTCTCTCTCTGTCACTCACACTCTGGATCTGAATCTCTTATTTACCCTATATATCTTAACTGCCCTATACTACACCGAAATCTTAACTGCCCTATACTGCTTTCTTCCAGATCTGACTCAAGTTTCACACGGGAGACATTGGAACCCCCCCTAACCCAGAAGACAGGCAAGGAACACCTCCCCTCCAATGTATAACATTGCGGGAATGAGGGTACCTGGACATTGAGGGACTGCGGATCAGGTAAGATCCCAGGTGGGATTGCTGCTTTAGATATTGTGAAGCGGGGGCATCCAGACACTGGTTAAGGGGTTCAGGAAACTAGTCATTCACACCTGGCTTTTAATTCTAGATCCGACATTTACACACACACACACACACACACGTAACAAGGACTAATTGTAGTATAATGTAATACAATAAATACATTTGTCAAAAACGAATGTTGTTCTGACTAGGAATTTATTAAATGTATTTTATTTATATATTTTATTTTAAAGCGGGGTTGGGGGCGGGACTAGGGGCGGGGTTGGGGGCGGGACTAGGTGGCGAGTAGATTTTTTGGTTGGGCGAGTAGATTTTTGGGTGATTTGTCGAACACTGTATATATATATATATATATATATATATATGTTTTAAGTTATGGTGGGTGAAAAAGGCAACAAGAAACCTCCACTGTATTGCATATAGCAAATAAATCATATGCAAAGACAGTAAAGCCAGGAGTACACCAACTTCACACCGATGATACCCATTAAGGTTGAAACATGTCTGTGAATGGTTTCTCTGGCTTTGCATCCGATTCCCATGCTGTGCTTTAAAAGCTGTGTTAACAGCGTGCATTAGCTTATATGGGCTCCATGTAACAATGGTTTTTCAGACAAAAAGGTGACACATTGTGTGCTCATTTGCATGTCATTTCCCAGAATCCCTTGCTGCAGTGGAAGCACTGTATGCTGGGGATAATGGTGAAAGGCAGGGTTTCAGACCTGCCTAAGACATGTGAATGTGCTCACAAGTGATGTATGTATGTATGTATGTATGTATGTATGTATGTCCTGTAACGGGTAATTCAACACTGTAGAATCCGTTACAGGTGGAGGAGCTGAAGACCATCGTACCAGGATACACCCCGGGTACGATGCAGCGGAGGCACAGACCTCCTGTGAGCCACAGGTATTGCACCACACACACTTTAGCTACATCACTTCACAGAGGGTGGAGATATATGATATATATATATATATATATATATATATATATATATATATATATATATATATGTGTATGTGTGTGTGTGTGTGTGGCCGTGTGCTACATCTAACTTGACATAGTACTGAATATAGTTAAATACTTCTCTGTATTTACTTATGTATCGTAATTCTCATGAGCATGGGTCACATAGTTCAATACTTTGGTCAATGTATTTTAAGCCTACCACCACGTCATTGTATAGCCCATCTGTAGGACCTAACACTGCTGCGCCTGCAAAAAGCTCTAATAACTTCTCTAATGGAAGATAAGCTGTCTTTTATAGACTGGTTGCTTAGCAAGAACTGCAATTAAAAAGGTGGGATGTGAAACAGGGAGGAGGGTGTCACTAACTTCCTTGTTTTACCAACTGAAATTAACAAACACACGCAGCCCCTGTAAGATCAGAACCCACATCCACCATATTGACCACCAGGTTATGAGAGGTTTTTGCAGGTGCAGCAAAAAGGTTTGGACCTACAAAGGGGCAATACCGTGAAGTGGTTGTAGGCATAAAATTCTTTGGCCAAAGAATTTAACTAAATGACTTTTGCTTATAAGACTACAGCACCGACATTGTTTATTGCACTAAATCACGACGGCACGCCGAGATCTACCCCAGCTGCCGCCAGTAACAACCGCGCGCCGCCGCGTTTCCCCCACGCACCCCCCCTCCACTTCGCGCGCAATTTACCTCCCTTCCCGACCCCGTACCCGGCTCCTGCTCTGCCCCTCTGCTTCCCCGCACCCCCGCTTACCTTCATTTGATCTCCAGGGGTGTCGGGGAAGCCAGGGGAAGCCGGGGAAGCCGGGGAAGCCGGGCGCGCATGTTACTGTGACGTCACAGTGCGCCGCCACGCGCCGCGGCTACCCGCTTCCCAGCCGCATGGAGCCGGCGGCTTTTGCTTCAATAAGCAATGTCGCCACTGTATATACAGATAAGTATGTAACTATATAATATGTCAAGTTAGATGTAGCACTAGGCCTTTTTGTCTTTTTGCCCAATGAAGACCCCTGGTTGGGGTAAGAAATATATTTATTATTCTTATCATCCCTTCATTGTTAGTCGTGCGCTATTATAGGATCCCCTATCAGGGCTTACACCCGGGATAGTAATGTATTTTAATATTGATCAATTTTTTCTTTATTTTTTTTTTATACAGCTTGCCATTGATTTCCATTGTGGCTATATAGGCCCCCATTGAGAGGGCCTAGGTAGTCACAGTGATGATCAATGGTTTTCTGGTTAATATTTATTTTAAAATAATTTTTCATGTAGTGTTGTATTATTTTTTTATACGTGTATTTTTTTTTCTTTTTTATATGGTTATTGTCCATTAATCTAAGGGAGAGGGTAGGTTTGTTTCGGGGGACTGGGATAGGAGGGTAGGTGATATGGGTAGTGTCCCCAGGGAGTGTGGTTAGGCCCCTAAGTTACTTTAGTCATTTGTAAAGCATTTGTATTGCCAACAGGGTTAGGTACAGGGTTAGGTACAGGGATACAGTAGGTACTGTAACTTTTTTTTAATGTATTAACCCCTTTGGCGCCTCTGTAATTATAGTTATTACAGAAGCCTACTGTATGATAGAAATAGTATTACTATGATCCCAATGCAGTTATTAATGAACAATTAACTGTTGCGCTAATTCGCACACTGTGATTTTGGCCTAAATATTGCACTAAAATTATTATCGCAATCTTGATATATCCCAATCTTAAAATTGCAGTGTTTTTTTATGTATTTTATTCACAATTTTGCCACTTGTTTATATTTACTAGATTTTTCTTTTGAAGTAAATCTTTTTTTGTTTTTATCTTTTCGCCAAATGTTTCATACCACGTGCAAGAATTGCAAGAGAGGAAAGCACTGTGTGCTGCACTCAATTAACACATGTGCACACAAAAAAAACACCTTACAACAGGTTTGTTTTATGCATTAGTTGAGCGGACAAAATAGAGCAGTCTATGGCTTCAACAAGAATCAAGAGAGGAAGGGTTCTAGAGAACTCCCAAATTGAAATGATAATACCTGTGCCAGTTATCTGCCACTGCTCTCATCTTGTCGGGATCTCCATGTCTGTGTCCCAAAGTGCATGTGGAGATTTTACAGGAGTAAGTAGGGCACACGGACTTAAATACAAAGTTCAAATTGGTTTATTAAACCAGGAGCCAGACTTCCAGCTAATAAACTGATTTGAACTTTGCATTTAAGTCGGTGTGCCCTACTAATTCCTGTGAAAATGTAATAAAAATCAGCACTTGTTTTGATTCCACTGGGATCTAATAAATGTGTGCCAACCAAATGTCCATGAAGTTGCAAGATGCAGCAGAGTTCACAAGAGCTTTGAGCTCAAGTACTGTAATGCACAGATGAAGGTAGATCCCAATGGTTGGAGCAGGAGGTACTAGAAAAAGCCTGGAATGTGGTAATTGAGGCTGAGTGCCACAGAGTTGTGAAGGGCAAGTTTAACAAACAAACTCAGTAAAATGGGTGGGGCAGACGTAAAAGTCAGGCAGAATAACGGAATAACTGGTCAGACTCAGGGCAGACAGAAAGCAACAATGTAGTCAGGCAAGCTACAGTAGGCGTGAAACGCGTGGGAAAGAGTTTCTGTACTGTTTGTTATTTTGTTTTTATGTAGATTAATAAATTAGTTTTTAAACCTTTTTGCTGGTGAGTTCCACTTCTTTTTGGAGCGGCTGGGCTATCGATCCTTCCCCTCTCCTAATGTAGCCAGGCAAACTGGGGTCAGGGCAGAATGAGGTCACAAGCATAGTTAGGCAGTAGATCGATATGCACCTCAAGGCAACAACAGCAGTCGACAGTTCTAGTAGTGTGGCAGCAGGCATATCAGACGGATAGATTCTCTGAAAGCAAGGCTAGATGCGAAGGCAAAAGGACATTGATCTGGCAATGCAGAAGTGATTCAAAGGAAGATATTGGTTAATTTCCATGAGGCTCTGGCATGCAACATAAGAGAATGACTCCTGTGATTACTGGTTATCACATGTTAAAGCTGCGATTCACATCAGGATTTTTTTTATTTAATATAAAATCTGAACTGGGGTGTCTTTCAGTCCTGAAACTATTCCTTAGTTTCTGTTTTACTATTGTAGCCAGGTCCCTTCCGGTCCCCCGGAGTTGTGCCCTTCCCCTTCCTACCTCCATTGGCGTGCAGGTGGTATTGTGGGTAGCGGTGGGTTTGCTGGAGGCTCCGGTGGCCCTCTCTGCAGGGCGCCTCCATCTTGCGCAATTTTGCGCATGCACATGGTGCACCGAGAGTCGCGGTGGTCATGACAAGGGTCGCGCATGCGCAGGGAATCATTGCGGCGGCCATTAGAGGTAGCGCACGCAGCGCCAATAGAAATAAGGTTCCGTGGGGACTACAAGCCCCATAGTGCTTAGGGGCAGATAGGCTATGTGATGCCAGGGAGCCAATCGCGCGGCCGGGTCTTCTGGAGAAGGAGATAGAACTTGCACGCTGGCACAGGAAGGAAGTCATGATAAATACAAATATACTGTGACAAGCGCTTAACCTTAATAATACAGTGCAGTGCACAAATAACTAAGCAGCCTGGTAACCTACTGAGACATCTCATATGTCTCAAAACATAACAAATATATACAAATATAGATATAAAACCTGGCGCATATGTGAATGGTGTATATAGTCCAAAATGAAGGATATAGTGAACAATTGTCCTAGTTCTGCAACCTTGAACAGCCGGTGAGAATTGAACTCAGTTCACAGTTCATAAGGACAAAGGCCAGTTCTCTTCACGGGGTAAAAATTATCCTGTATATGTGAGACATCAAACAGAAAGAACAAACATTGCGCAGTATATTTAAACAGCCAAAATATATTCTAAATATTGAGCTCACTGAATTGCCTACTTAATAGAACAAACAAAAATAAACTGTGCGCTACTATCTAACTCCTACTTATAACTAATTAAAGTGCAGTGACTAAACCATATATAGACTATATAAACCACAATACCAAGTGAATAAGTGATTATATAATAAATTATATCATAACCGTGTGGTTGATAAGGGCATCTGCTGCTATAAACATTGGGGGTGGCTCAGCACCCCACACACTCTAGGAAATGGAAACAAAAAGAAAACAGCGCACAACGCCAAATAGTGAAGCAAGTAATAAAAATGTATTACAATAATATTGGGGTATAAAATCTGCGTACATCAAATAAGGAATACATAAGCATTTAGTGTATATAACACTTGTTACCACTCCAGGATTGTAGACAGGGGAATCAGCTTTATCTGCAGGAGCCTCTGTGGTGGTTGTGGGGCACAGGATCCCTCATACACTCTTTGTCCAGCTGGAAGCTGCTTTCAGGGGAGTTCCTTAGCAGCAGTCTGGCTCAACTGCAGGTTCAAGCACTCACTGAAACAAAGTCTCAGGTGGCAGTATGCCTCTTCCAGGGGTTTTTCTTCTTTTCTTACAATCCTCCGTTTGCAGCAGTGACAGGGCAGTTCAGAGCCGATGGAGAGGCTCAGCAGACACTTCCGCAATTGCATGCACCTGCACGGCGTGCCAAGATGTCGCTCCGTCACGTGATGTAGCGGGGTGACGTCACAGCTCCCGTGGCAATAAGGAAGGAGCAGAAGAGAGTCCTTCAGAGTCTCTACAGCGGTGCAATAACCGCTTCAATCAGCAAAAAACCCCAAATGGTATTGAATACAATGCAGATACAGGGGATAATAAAAAACAATAAATTGGCATAAACTAAATACATCCAACGCGTATTGCGCCGCTGTAGAGACTCTGAAGGACTCTCTTCTGCTCCTTCCTTATTGCCATGGGAGCTGTGAGACGTCACCCCGCTACATCACGTGACGGAGCGACATCGTGGCACGCCGTGCAGGTGCATGCAATTGCGGAAGTGTCTGCTGAGCCTCTCCATCGGCTCTGAACTGCCCTGTCACTGCTGCAAACGGAGGATTGTAAGAAAAGAAGAAAAACCCCTGGAAGAGGCATACTGCCGCCTGAGACTTTGTTTCAGTGAGTGCTTGAACCTGCAGTTGAGCCAGACTGCTGCTAAGGAACTCCCCTGAAAGCAGCTTCCAGCTGGACAAAGAGTGTATGAGGGATCCTGTGCCCCACAACCACCACAGAGGCTCCTGCAGATAAAGCTGATTCCCCTGTCTACAATCCTGGAGTGGTAACAAGTGTTATATACACTAAATGCTTATGTATTCCTTATTTGATGTACGCAGATTTTATACCCCAATATTATTGTAATACATTTTTATTACTTGCTTCACTATTTGGCATTGTGCGCTGTTTTCTTTTTGTTTCAACTTACTAGAAGTAGCTAGATCGCATACAGGGGAGAGAAACTGTACTTTAAACCTTCCTGGTCCCGGGAGCTTCTGGTATGGCACGAACCCCTCGTGGTGTCCTTGGCTTCCGTGGGTCTTGGAACGTTATCTCCTAGGTCTTGTCTTTAGGAATCCTGCAACTTTTTCTCCGGTGAAAGATAAAAAAGGAACAGGGGATTGCGCAGCATAAAAAACTTTAATGACGCCTACCTAAAACACAATAAAATACCCACAAGAGAAGGTGAGTATAAAATCAATAAAGAAGTGCCCGGCCCAGCACACCCAGCAGCCGCCTCAGTCACTGACAGTCCTTCCCGGTACCGCGTGTACCTCGCGTGTTTCCGGCGTAGTTTGGATGACGTCACCGTCTCCAATCTTGACTGGCAGCTGGAGTGTCTAGGGCAATGCTTCTTAGGCTCCTCCCTACGCGTTTCGTGACGGCGAACGTCACTTCGTCAGGGGATTGTGGAGCCTCATCAATCCCGTGTCAGTTTAATAGCCGCAGGTTAACCCCTTATATGGAGGGACCACCTGAGACTAGTTAAAATAAAAGTGTTTCTACTGTCCTGGTAATTATAACCAGCGGGGTTAAGAGAAAGCACTTTAGAGATGACCCATGTCTCATTTGAAGTATACATAAATCACATAGCATAAAAATACATATAGATTACATTGGATATGAGCAGTAGATTATGAGGAATATGCTGGACAAGATGTGGATTGTCATGGATGACATATTACAAAAATTAAGCTAAATCAAAATCAATGTTTAACCCTTTGGGCGAGAGGGTTTTTAGAGTGTAGATTCAGAAGGTTTCTTGTTGGGAAACCCTCTGCAATCTATCTCCTCCTCTTACACCTACCTTTGGACAATCTATGCCGATACATGTGAGCCCCTCAGGGGATATGTTGTGGTGTGTTTTGAAATGGTTGGACACACTATGTGTCTCCAAACCTTTCTTGATGTTGTACACATGTTCAGCAAATCTTCTTTTAAGTGGTCTCCCTGTTCTTCCCACATATTGTAATTTACAGGGACATTCTAAGAGATAAATGCAGAAATTAGATTTACAGTTAATGAATGTGCGAATTTCAAAGCTTTTACCGGTGACATTAGACCTGAATTCCTTGCACTTTGTTCCATAACTGCACCCAATGCATTTTTTGCAGGGAAAATATCCCTTAAGGTCCTTTAGCCACATGGTTTCTCCCAGCCCCGGGTGTTTCTTGGGGCAACACGCAATTTAATGGGATGTCTAGAGATATTGTTAGGGTGTTTAACAAACATTGGGGTATCTTACAAAGAGATCCCATCCTACAATCCATATTACCTGATAAACCACAAATTGTTTATAGAAAGGCTCAGAACTTAAAATCTTTATTGGCCCCCAGTTGCCCCAAGAAACACCAGGGGCTGGGAGAAACCATGTGGCTAAAGGACCTTAAGGGATATTTTCCCTGCAAAAAATGCATTGGGTGCAGTTATGGAACAAAGTGCAAGGAATTCAGGTCTAATGTCACCGGTAAAAGCTTTGAAATTCGCACATTCATTAACTGTAAATCTAATTTCTGCGTTTATCTCTTAGAATGTCCCTGTAAATTACAATATGTGGGAAGAACAGGGAGACCGCTTAAAAGAAGATTTGCTGAACATGTGTACAACATCAAGAAAGGTTTGGAGACACATAGTGTGTCCAACCATTTCAAAACACACCACAACATATCCCCTGAGGGGCTCACATGTATCGGCATAGATTGTCCAAAGGTAGGTGTAAGAGGAGGAGATAGATTGCAGAGGGTTTCCCAACAAGAAACCTTCTGGATCTACACTCTAAAAACCCTCTCGCCCAAAGGGTTAAACATTGATTTTGATTATCTTCATTTTTGTAATATGTCATCCATGACAATCCACATCTTGTCCAGCATATTCCTCATAATCTACTGCTCATATCCAATGTAATCTATATGTATTTTTATGCTATGTGATTTATGTATACTTCAAATGAGACATGGGTCATCTCTAAAGTGCTTTCTCTTAACCCCGCTGGTTATAATTACCAGGACAGTAGAAACACTTTTATTTTAACTAGTCTCAGGTGGTCCCTCCATATAAGGGGTTAACCTGCGGCTATAAAACTGACACGGGATTGATGAGGCTCCACAATCCCCTGACGAAGTGACGTTCCCCATCATGAAACGCGTAGGGAGGAACCTAAGAAGCATTGCCCTAGACACTCCAGCTGCCAGTCAAGATTGGAGACGGTGACGTCATCCAAACTACGCCGGAAACACGCGAGGTACACGCGGTACCGGGAAGGACTGTCAGTGACTGAGGCAGCTGCTGGGTGTGCTGGGCCGGGCACTTCTTTATTGATTTTATACTCACCTTCACTTGTGAGTATTTTATTGTGTTTTAGGTAGGCGTCATTAAAGTTTTTTATGCTGCGCAATCCCCTGTTCCTTTTTTATCTTTCACCGGAGAAAAAGTTGCAGGATTCCTAAAGACAAGACCTAGGAGATAACGTTCCAAGACCCACGGAAGCCAAGGACACCACGAGGGGTTCGTGCCATACCAGAAGCTCCCGGGACCAGGAAGGTTTAAAGTACAGTTTCTCTCCCCTGTATGCGATCTAGCTACTTCTAGTAAGTAGGCAATTCAGTGAGCTCAATATTTAGAATATATTTTGGCTGTTTAAATATACTGCGCAATGTTTGTTCTTTCTGTTTGATGTCTCACATATACAGGATAATTTTTACCCCGTGAAGAGAATTGGTCTTTGTCCTTATGAACTGTGAACTGAGTTCAATTCTCACCGGCTGTTCAAGGTTGCAGAACTAGGACAATTGTTCACTATATCCTTCATTTTGGACTATATACACCATTCACATATGCGCCAGGTTTTATATCTATATTTGTATATATTTATTACAGGAAGGAAGTCAGTTGGAGCTGGGACACAGTTAGGGGAGGGTGTATATGTGCAGGGTCTGTGACCCTCTGCACTAGGCCAGAGACCCCCTAGGTCACAGCTACTCCCCAACTCACCTTAGATTGTGACTGCTATAGGGATTGGCCCATTAGGTTGGGACCCTGCCCTTAGATGCTAGTAAAGTTCAGGGCCACAGTTGCTTCACGGAGCAACCTGATGCCCATAGTCTGGGACCAGACTACTGGACTGAGAGAGGCTATCACCGTGGTGGTCACTCCAGTGGGAGGCATTCCACACGGTGGAGGATATCATTGGATCGGCGGATCTCATTGCTCTTCTTCATCAGCGCGCCCGGGTACCTTTCCACAAAAGTGCACCAACATACTCTACTGTGAAGGTGCTGATCATGCTTAATGGGGTGGGCATCTTTTGGAGACCCTCAGTGGGTGAAGTGACCAAGGGACTCCTCTGTTACAGTGGACATGGTGTGGGGTACACGGTGGTGGGACAAAGCCCTGCGCGGCGAGGTATAGCTGTAACTAGTAGTGTTGCTATTTCATCTATGCTGCCTATGTTTATCTGTCACAGTAAACGTTATTTTTATAATCTGTGGACTGTTATTATTGGTTCCTGCTCTGGGTTATCTCACCTAATTGGGATCCCGTGCAGGTGGAGGCGCTGCCACTTAGTATATCTGTTACCCCAGGCTCCCAGTGGCAGAGGCTCAGATCTCTGTGAGCCAACAGGTAATGCCAGCACTAGTAGACCCTACACACTAGAGGGATAAAAATCAAGATGCCCTCTGGAGTTACCATAAAAAAGCCACACCACCATATTCTAATGATATTGCATTATTATGCTGTCTTGACACAGTAAACTAAACCAAATGTCACATTGTTATCCTCAGAAAAAGATTTAACTAGGTAACACAGATCATACTTAAAAAATATATACATATTTAAAAATAACAATTACGTAAATAATATGTAAAAGAATAGAAGTACGACTATAAGCTAAAGCATGTCCTGGTATTTTAAGAATTCTTTAGAATGTGTAAACACATTTAAAATAAATTAAAAATACTTGATTTGTTTATTTTATTTTCATACGGCAGTGATTGGAAAACTGAGATCATAAAAGAGCTGCTAAAACATTAGGTTTGGTATGCGTAATTTTCAATTAAAGTTGATGAGTTAAATGAGTTTAACTATTTTTTTAATGTGCTGCATACTGTACTTACCAAGACTATACGCTGCAAAAAAAAAATTCACCTGCTGAAGGATTTAGATAAATGTTTATTTGCTTTTACATTGTGGAATTTAAAACGTTGAAAAATATTTTATCTAAGCCTTTACTGAGGAGTTTGAATATTAGGTTTGCAGAAAGTCAAAGGAAGAAAGAATAGGCTGGATAGTGGAGAGGGATAGTGGAGAGGGAAAAAACCTAAAGATAGATTAGAGGTGGTGAGCGAAATTTTGGTGGGAAATTGAAAGAGACAAAGACGGGATGCCTTATGAATAATTATATATGCATGCTTAAACTAATCCTGAATGCAGCCCATACAAATACCAATTTAACAAAATGGGTATATGTTTTTTTTTACCCAGGTTTATTTATATATAATTAATCATAAACAATGTATTAAAAAAATGCAGATAAAAAAATGCCGATAAAAAAATGTAAACCTGCATTATAGGCCATTTAACCTAAAAATATATATTATTAGATTAGATTATTATTTTTATTAGATTATTTCTGCTTCCATTAAAGCATGTGATAGAAATGTGCCTGTGCCCTCCTCACCATATCATATCTAATTCAGCTGTGAAGTGGAATTGGAAGCTTTGAAGTGTGACTCAAAGAGGTGGATATGTAATGAGACTAATCAGTGGATCAAAAAAGTTGAAGCAATTCAGCTCTTGTATACCATCATAGAAAACTTTAACTGCGAGCCGTCTAATTAGACTAATGATTGCAACTCCCATTTCAGTTATTGCTATTCATGACCTCTAAGAAAACCATTATGTAAAACACTTTCATATTTTTTTTTGTCCTGCAGTAGTTAATGGAAATTGCAAAAGACAGATCAAATGTAAAGGGAGTGATGTGCCTGAATAAGATGAAGGTTACTTGTCTGTTCAGCCTCAATTAATTAAGTAATGGTACAGATAAAGCAAAAGGCAGTGACTGCAGGAGCAGCAGCAGCAGGAGGGATATTGGCCTGACACTCAAGATCAGAGTCCTTTCCCATGGATATGAAAATGGAAAGCAGGCATGAGGCAGGAAGCTATGCTAAATACAACAGACAGGAGACAGCTTGGAGCACTGGATGATGGGAGTGGAGGGGTGAGGAGTGGGAGAAAAATATGAAAGAAACTGAATTATGTGGCAGGAAATACATTCCTTACAACATTTCTTGGGCACAATATCATGTCTTTTATACTTTCACAAGGGTAACTGAGTGGGAAGAAAAGGAGAAGATGCCTTTGTATGTGGAATATATAATAGTATGATATGATGCAGAATAGGATCTCATTTTTCTAAAAAGTTATACAGTATCTGAGGCCATAATGACATGTATTGCAAAATTCTTAAGTATTTCAGTTTTAATACTGTAAGTGTTAGATCACATATATTTTGGCAGTCAAAGTTCCCAGGTTTTCAGCAACAGCTATAAACAGATGCTTGCTTTGATTTTTGCTCTTAGAAAGTTATCAAGGGCTAAGAGGATTTTTAATTATAGTACCATATTTTTGTAGTGACACTTAATCAATAAAAACAGCAAAGTTACCTTTCATTTTTATTTGATGTGCTTGTTATGTAAAATCAATTTAATACAAGACCCCCACATTTTGCAACATACATAAATAAAATACAATTACATTGATTTTCTAGACAGTAAAGATAATCTGTAATCACACATAAAACAGATGTGTGTAATAGAGAATTTAACACATTATAAATTCAAGAAGCCAGATATAGTTTCATAAAGAATCATTAAACTGAAGCTTTTGTGGAAATGATTACAGTACTATTATGGTTATTATTATTAGTATTAGTATTATTATTATACATATTCAGATAGCTCAGTGATTCAAAATTCCAATATCAACTTTCCTTGATACCTTGATATATATTCTCGTGTGATTAGATACTATGCTTCATGGAACAGGGGGCTATTTACTGTATTTAGAGGGAGTTTTAGCATCCACATGTTTAGCCAAGTAATGTTTTGCAGCAAATAGGAAAATACACTGCACTTTTACAAATAGACTAGTAAATGCAGACTTAATTGTATTTTGTAACCTACGGTATAATGCATGTAGTGAAAGCAATGAATGCAGTGAAAACATAATGTATATTCTGAATATAGATTGCGTTATGAATGTTAGTAAATCAAACAGATTTTATATATATGTATATATATATATATATATATATATATATATATATATATATATATATATATGCAAATACAACTGTATGATATATATATATATATATATATATATAGCCCTGGTAATAAATTGGGCTATATGTCTTTCCTCCTACTGGTGTAAGTCCTGCTAAGGGCAGGCTGCCAGTAGTTATCATGGGTATCCCCCGCTTTAAGCCCTGCCCTGAGTGGTGGAGGTAGGCCACCTGACTCTGTGTCTAAGGCAAGAGACATAGGGGAGGGGCCTGCCAAAGTCAAAAAAGGGCAGTGCACAGTAAATTTAGTGTTGGTTGAGTGTGTTCCAGGAGAGTGCAGAGTTGGAGAGTTATGTATCACATTTGGAGGAGCTCAGACAGGCCCTGAGTAGAGCTTATAGAGCTGTGGTGGACCAGTGCCCCTCACCCTGCTTAGGGGGTGAGGGAAGAGTTGGCCCCACCCTGAGTGCCTGTGACTTGGGGTGGTGGCAGGGAAACAACTGAGAACCTCCCAGACCATCCTGAAGGGTACAGTCTGGAGAGAGAAGGCCCGATGTACCTGATTACTGCTGACTGCTGTGTGTTGCTGTGGACAATAAAGAGCTGCTGCTATGTTTTTTATAAGAGACTGTGTGAGACTGAAATCTCTCGCCCCAGACCGGGGTTCTCTGGAAGGATTTCACCCTACCCTGATAGGGCTTGCCAGAGATGGAGGCACTGCACCACTAGAACCAGATGAAGGCATGTACCCCAGAAGCCTGTCCCTGTTGTCCCCCATACCATCGCGGGAGACTCAGGCCCTCCTGTTCCTCACAGGTATTCACCACCAAGACACATGTAGCCAGACCTTAGCACACCCTAGGAGTCCGATCTGCGACCGGGGGAGGGGGGGTCTATGGTTTACATATATATATATATATATATATATATATAAAAGGTGGGGTTGCAGACCTGCCTAAGACATGCATATGAGCATACAGCTTTATTTGCATATTTGCTTACCTGTGGAGGGTTTTTGTCACTTTTTTTACTCACCATAACTTAACTCAGTGTATATATATATATATATATATATATATATATATATATATATATATATATATATATATATATATATACAGGCATACCCCGCATTAATGTACGCAATGGGACCGGAGCATGTATGTAAAGCGAAAATGTACTTAAAGTGTAGCACTACCTTTTCCCACTTATCAATGCATGTACTGTACTGCAATCGTTATATACGTGCATAACTGATGCAAATAAAGCATTTGTAACAGGCTCTATAGTCTCCCCGCTTGCGCACAGCTTCGGTACAGGTAGGGAGCCGGTATTGCTGTTCAGGACGTGATGACAGGCGCATGCGTGAGCTGCCGTTTGCCTATTGGGCGATATGTACTTACTCGCGAGTGTACTTAAAGTGAGTGTACTTAAAGCGGGGTATGTATATATATATATATATATATATATATATATATATATATATATATATATATATATATATATATATATATATATATATAAACAAATAAGAAAGTAGCGCCAAAAATAATGTGGTTGATATGCTATAGTGTGAACATGTGAAATATATGTATAATATAAATTAATGAATAAAGTGATAATCACCAAAATATATGAATGTGCAAATATATAACTAGTGATCACAAAATGACTTAATCAAACAACCAATGAAGGAAAAAATAAAATAAAACACAATAGTATTACATATAAAAATGATTAAAAATATAGAACCAGTCCCAATAAAAAGTCCAAAGGATATATAGAGTAGAATCCAATAGAAGGGGAACTTCAGGCTGCTCTCAAACGGATGAACCACATCCAGTTGAACCTGTAGAAAAGAAAAGAGGAGAGAGCGCACGCCCCATAGCGTAAAATTGTAACTATTTATTTGGGGGGGTGGGAAAGGGATAAGAATCGCACTCACAAGATGTCAAATATAGAAGCACGATTGTAAATTAATATTACCGCCAAGCTGAAAAATCACCGCAGTCCAGGGATAGGGTCCACTGGAAAGATGATACTCCGTGCTTGTAGTCAGTCAGAATCGTAAACCACCTGGTGTAGCCTTTCCGTGGGTTTTCTGCTGCTCGGCTTGGTGTCTCACTCAATGCAGAGGAACAGAAGGTCTGTGCAAACAACCTGCACGACCCGACCAGATCGCGCACTTCCGTATTGACGCAGTGTCGTGACGTAGTAACGTAGTGACGTCCCTGATGCGTTTCGTCGCAACAGCGACTTTCTCAAAGGGGGATGAGTTCAGAGTTCACATGAAGAGATATATAAACCCTATTGTTGCTTAGCAACCCTCATAAATGAGTCCTCATAGGTGCAATCATTAAATTCAATCCTCATTAGTATTATCAATGAAATTACTCTAGGGCTAATAAGGTTACATGTTGAATACAATTTAAGGGTGGGTATATAAACGTCAAACAAAGATGCAATAGAAAAATACATGAAATATACACAGAAAACAAAAAGCTTTACAAAATACAACTCATGTATAATAAATGAACTTATTAAGCTCAAAAATGCAACAATGGTACCTATTAAAAACTAAGAAAATAAATCTATATTAAATCAAAACCATACAGATAATGTCCTAAAAAATTTAAATTTAAAATAAAAATATTTAAAACCATAAAAAGGTATACATATGTTGAATTATATCAAATTCATGAGTAGATCTTTTGACACAATCATAATCTATAATAGCAGTCAATGTTAGAAAGACTCGGAAACCTATATAGATGTAAATATATTTCCCAATAATGTAACTCATATGAATATAAATGAATACATATAGATATATTTAGTGTAATGGACACATAACACTTTATAAATAAGATGATCTATTATGAGTATATAATCTCAATAGAAGGCAGGAGAAGAAGAACACAAAAGGAGCATCATGTAAATGGGTGCTAGTAGCAGGGAGGAATGTTGGAAGAAGGAACTACACCAAGGTACTTGTGTCCCGACACTCGTTAAGTCCACCAGGAGACAATGGGCCTCATGCAGTAAGCGTTGATAAGGGAAATATGGCCATGTTATAGCCAAAATTGGGTTTGAGATTCAGTAAGCGCCGATAAGTGCTTCATATCGCCAGGTTTCGGAGCCGATAATTTGGTTATGGCCAGTCGCCTGCCGATAAGCCTGTTTTCGACACTGATCGCCACTTTTTTAAATCGGCTGGATTCAACAAAAAAAAACAGCTTATCGGGGCTGATCGGCACTACGAAATTGAGATGTTATGGCCGATTTCTCCCGCCAACTAAAGTTGGCAGTTTGGACGGGAGAACGATCGCTAAGGCTGCCGGAACGGCACTTAGAAAAAAAACATCTTCTGTACATCAATGGAAGTCAATGGAGCGGGGACGTATAACAGTATAGTACTGTTTACGTTTCATTGCTCACAATACAAGGGGGATTTGCATTACAGTGTGGGGGCATTCCCTGCATTGTGTCACAGCTGATGTGTCTTATTTGCATAACATTCGACTTTTACATGTTTTCAGCATTTGCGGGTCACATTACTCATCATGTGATGATGTGGCAAGGGAAAATACTATACTACACTCTTAAAGGAGAACCTCACATCATATCACACATTTTACTCAACTCAGCGACAATTATTTACATGATGTCACACATGTCACACATGTCACTCATACACAGTATATTCATCTTCCTTTACATTACACAATGCTTGTAATGTGACACGCATCTTTAAACGTTCATGTACATCTGTCTTCTCATGTTTACATATACTTTTGGGTCCTCCCTATTTTCATGACGTCACTTATTGGACGCTCAATCACATTGCATGTTTACATTGTAACCGTTGCATTACAAGCACTTCAACCTAACTTATACACACATGTACAGTAATTCATCATTGGGACACCTTGTAAACTCATTCTATACCAACTATCCTCCTTACACAAATGCATGCATATGCACACGACTATTCATTGTTGCCAACATGTCACAATAACATGGATAATTACACATGTTACACAAAACTTTTCCCACGTCAATCTCAGCCTTTTTGTCTCATTACATGACTGACTCTTGCGTTCACAAGTGTTACATGCATTGCACATGCAACTATTTATTTGCAAGCAATCTTTGTACAAAGCTTCACGTCACATCATTGCCAAATATCATCATTCCCTGCAGAATACACACAACAAATACTTAGAACAACAAGTGCACACAGCTTGCCACAGAAGTACTTTATTATGTTAATGTAACACCTTGCATTTTACTATGTCACCTGACATCATCACATACCTATTTAAAGGACGCACATTACCTGCTCATTCACAGCTACTCATTTCAAAATGTTGCGAATGTTTAGGAGACGCAGGAACATTCTTTTCTATGACATGCTTGCTGATCAAGAGAATGATATAGGGCAAGGTAGGGACACACCGAGGGACAGTGACAGTGACGCGGATACGACAGGGACAGGGAGAGGGACAGGCCGAGGGACAGGTAGAGGGACAGGAGATCAGAGGAGAAGACAGAGGAGACAACTTGTGCCTCGTCCGCGTCTGTACAGGGAGAGAACCCTGTTAGATGGGATGAGTGAGGAGGAGATTGTAAGTCGCTATCGTTTGAGTTCAGCAGCAATCTTAGCTCTTTATGAGGAGATAAGGGGGGATTTAGATTTTTTCACAGCCAGAGGTCGTGCAGTCCCTGGGCTTGTTAAAATGCTGTGCTCATTACATTATCTTGCTTCCGCGTCATACCAGACAACTGTGGGCATAGTGGGCGGGGTCTCGCAATCTACATTCTCGCGGGCCTTGACCCAGTTTCTCTATGCACTCAATAGACGCGCTAGGAATTATATTCATTTTCCTACAGAGGCGACAGAGTGGCTGGAAGTCAGGACTGGCTTTTATAATATAGCAGGGATACCATGTGTGCTGGGTGCAATCGATTGCACACATGTTGCTTTGATTGCACCTAGTCAGAGTGAGCATGTGTACCGCAATCGGAAGCACTACCATTCACTCAATGTACAGGTGGTATGTGATGCCACGATGAGGATAATGCATGTGGTACCCAAGTTCCCTGGTTCCAGTCACGATTCCTCTATCCTGAGGAACTCTTCAGTCTTCCATGCGTTCGAAGAGGGACATTTTGAACCTGGTTGGCTGCTGGGTGAGTACATATTTACATGTTCTAACACAAAACACATGTTGATTTAGGAATGTTGGCATTGTACAATTTGATCACTAATGTCAGCTTATGTGTGCTCCATTCATTATAGGTGACTCAGGATACGGAATTAGGCCGTGGCTCTTGACTCCGGTGCTAAACCCTCAAACTGAAGCAGAGGACAGGTACAATGCAGCCCATATATCTACAAGATCTGTTATAGAGAGGACATTTGGCCTACTCAAGACCAGGTTTAGGTGTCTGGACAGAACTGGTGGGGCTCTTCTATACAAGCCTCAAAAAGTGTCTGATATTATCCTTGCCTGTTGCATTTTGCACAATGTTGCACTCAGGCACAATGTACAGTCAGACCTAGCTGAGGCTTTGGTAGACGAGCATCCCACCCATGTAGCTGCTGAAAATGAACAAACAGCCAGTGGTGGCCAGACACGACAGAATCTCATCAATTCATTTTTTTCTTGTAAGTACAAACTCATATGTTCCTAGTACTACTTTTATAGTTTAATTATGTTATATTAAGAATAATGTTTCTTTATATAACCTTCTGTTAGGACACAGATGAATATGGGTTGCACACCTTTCTTTTCTCTGCTGTGTGCACAAAGGGATGTGGCACCGGTATGTTATTGTTGCACAGGTTATATAATCCCTCTTCAATTGTACTTTACAGTAGTTGTGTGTATGTGAATACAACTTGGGTAACAAAGCAATAATATTTTAGCATTGTGTTATTCCTTATGCTAAGACAAAACACATATTATGACCATAATCATTCATGCTTCTAGTATGCTTACATACAATGTTATTGGTGCAGTGTAACATGTACATCCATATGATGTGTACACCAGGCTGATTTACATTTTGAATGTCATGAAATATACATGGTGTTGTACATTTAACACCAAATACACACTTTGCTGTGTTGTTTACGGTACTGAAGATGGCATGTCAATGTTTGCAATTTATATATTGTTCCTTTGCATTATAGGTATATCTCCAGTATGACTGATCATGGTATGTATATTTGCTGACATCTCTCATAAGATGTGGCTACCTCAATCTTCCTATAATTATTGGAACTAAAAACCCAACATATTGGTTTAAACACAAATGTTACATATATGTACTTTCTGTATCATGTATATGCATTTAGCTACTCTTGAGCTTTCATGTGCATTGTATTACAAAATGATTACTCACATTTCATCACATTTTATGTATGTTTCCTTTTAATTTCCATTAATGTAATATAGAGGTGGTTGGAGAAAAGGGGATAACTGTACTTATTTGTTTACTTACGGGAGCACATTCATCACTAGCATAGACACACTTTTTAAGACAACTGTTTGTGTCTCTATCAATTGGTGTAGGATCCATGTATAACACCGACAAATGATAACACCAGCTTTATTATGGTAGCTTATATCATCATATTGACTATACTATGTATTTCTAAACGATTAATAAACACAGTAAACTATAGTTAGTTAGGTTAATGAAATATACACAGAAACGTACTTCATAACATGATGGTGATGTCATATTCAGAACATCATGCATTGGAGGGGACCATAACATCTGGCCAGTAACATTATTTGCTACAGTCCCAAACCATTTTATCTACATACCCATGTAACAAGAGATTTTAAAAATAAATGGCTACTTGGTTGTAAGTGTCCTTTACATTGGGAGAAGGAGTGGCTCAGTGAGTAAAGACACACACTGGCACTGATAGTTTGAAGCAGGGGAGTCTGGTTCAATTCCCGGTGTGGGCTCCTTGTGACCTTGGCCAAGTCACTTTATCTCCCTGTGCCTCATGCGGCAAAAAAACATTTGTACGTTCCACGGGCCAGGGACCTCAGGCTGAAACATGTGTCTGTAAATCGCTGCGTACAACTAGCAGCCCTATACATGAACATGCTCATATTATTATTATTATTGTTACATAGTTTCGACAGTCATACGTTCCATTACATATTATAATACACAAATGTGTTAGCAGAGTGGGAATGGTTGTTATATATAAAACACACCATGTCATAAAATGTTAGTAGTCATTAAAGAACACTCAATAAAAATTCATGAGGCACTCTTTTGCAACATCATTATGTTAATTAAGTGCTTATGCAATATAGGCATAAGGGTATCACATTTTTAATTGTTTGTTAATAAGCGCTGCAAGCAATATAAAATTAGTTCCATATGTAGTATAGTAGTCGGTGGCTCCTCCTCACAATCATCTCATATAAAGGTAGACTCTTCTGAAATCATACATTGATCCGATTGTATCTTCCCCGACATCTCTGAAATACAGCAAACACATGATGGTCAAAGATGGCACCTTACTAGATATGCATCCGTGACAACGCGTTACGCAGCTCTATATGATTGTGTAGATACACACGTCAGTCACTTATATGTTAGAAGTAAAACTGTTCATCAGTATGTAATGTTTCTTTAAATTTGTAGCAGGCATAACTATGTATAAGAAGTGAACGTTGCCTGTATACTGAAAGATGTGCGCGCACATCTTTGTGTGCGCACGCACTTCACGCTTGGCTCCACTAACTGTTAGCGCATGCGCAAAACAAAGCGTACGTTGTGCGTTCAATACATGTTGAAAATACCAGTAAACATAACATCTTTATTTCAAATACAATGAAGACGAAACTACATTCGTTCTAAACGAGTACATCTGTATTCTTTTTAAACAGACGTGTTTGAACAGAAAGCACGGCCGATAACACAATGCGCAAATGCAATACGTGTGACGTCATGTAAAGCCAGCGTGAAACGCACGCTAACACTCCTCCCACTCAATTAACATTCGGCTAACGCCCAGGGTACGCCTACAAACACTGAGCCGCACGCATCACACACTGCAGTTACCGTTACTATAACAAAACATGACAGCCAATAGGCTTTGAGGCGCGCACGTCGCTTGGGGGCGGGACTTACATCACTAATCCTTTTTAAGGACGCCTTGGCCCATGACAAGGGTCCCACGTCATACGTGGTGGACCCGGTTTTCAATGTTGTAGATGTTGCATGATAACAAAACAGGTATGTGTTAGAGTAATGGTAAAATGTTGCTAATATGTTTAAAGGGATAGGAAAGTACGTATATTTATTCCGTCAGCAATGTGTACTACTCTTTCAGGTCCTACTATATTGTATTAGGAAACAATTTGTTTGTGATCGCTACATGTTATGCAGTCTGCAATGTTACGCTGTATCCACGCATTGAAAGTGAAAATGGTGGTTACAAAAAAAAAAAAAATTTAAACGCAGAGTCAACGCATAACGATTGTTATATTTACCATTCTTCTAGAATTAACTCTTCGTCTGGCTGCAACTGGTCGCTCCAGAAATGCAAGCCATTTTCATCCACGCTTAACCCAACCGCTGAATCCAGTATGGCACATATCTCCTCCAGGATGCGCTCATAGGAATCGCCACTGCTTTCTTCAAATAATTGGTCGGGAGGTAGGTTCATTTCTTCCGGTTCCCATTCCAATGCAATTTCAGCTGAAAGGCTTGGTACATAATCATAGTACTTTTGTTCTTGTACAATGTGGGTTTCAGGAATGGAGGCTGCAGATATTGCAGCACGTATCGATTCAAACGGATCAGTAGTAGCGGATACATTGCTATTGCCATTAGGAATAAATATGCCTTTCACGACAATATAAGTGCCGTCTTTCAGGATAAATTGTTTTTCCGGGGCAATCTTCCAGAAACCATAGGTGTGTTGTAGCTTATCCTGGTCACGTTCAAAAAAGTCATTACTTGATAAAGTGAATCTTATTGAGGAATTAAAATTCCGTGCATGCTTACGGTCTTGGTAATAAGGATATTTTGCTCGAATGAAATCATCGATTTGGCGTGTGCTTGCTTTCTGTCCGCGACTGTTCAAGATGGCTTCACAGATCATGTACTTATACCCTAAAAGGGGATTAATATTGTTAACGAATTCATCAGCCATGTCTGAGTAGCACAAAAGCTGTGTGCAGGTCTGTGTTATTTGCTCATCAAAATGAATGTGCTGAATGGCTAACAAACTCCTGTTTTTCCTTGTCAAGGTCAACAAAAGTAACTACTTTGACTCCTTATTTCAAACGCCAATTGGATTTGTTTGTCTAATTGGGTTAACAGTTGTGGTTCGTGATATGGGACTGTGGGAGAAACATTTCTCCTTCTTTTATCTCGTTTGTGAAAAACATCCCTAGACTGTGAATGCGTTCACATAGTGTTTTTTTGAAAACTAACAAAGACCAGTGTGTGAAAATATTTCTTAGCCAGGCATATCAGTAAAAACACACCTGCAAAAAGAAATGTTTTTTCCCCGCTTACATTTCTGTGTGTATGTGAAAGTCTGGTTAACTCCCTGTCTGCATGAGTTTAAATACGTGTGTATATATATATATATATATATATATATATATATATATATATAAATATATCTCTTATAAAAATATATATATATTTATATATAATATTTTTTTTTTTTTTATATTGCAGGAGTACACACAACATTGATGGCATTAAGTATACCTTGTATGAAACCTATTTAAATGGTGAGAAACATGATTGAATGAAGTAATAAACATTTGTTTAAGCACAATACTGTTAGAGTCTCATACTTAGGATATTTCTCAAACATTAGGCCTGTATTATTAAAATAGTGTTTTCACAAGGAAGCATGAAGTGTATTAGTTTGTGTATACCAGTTTATATAGTACTATATATATATATATATATATATATATATATATATATATATATATATATATATATATATATATATATATATATATATATATATATATATATATATATACACACATATATACATATATATATATACACATATATACATATATATATATACACATATATACATATATATATACACATATATACATATATATATACACATATATACATATATATATACACATATATACATATATATATACACATATATACATATATATATACACATATACATATATATATATATACACACTCACACACTCACACTCACACTCACTCAGTGTGTGTGTGTGTGTGTGTGTGTGTGTGTATATATATTATTATACATTCTGAGATGTTATAGAAACGAACACACAACTGATTAAAGGACAAAATTACAATGGCCAAGCAAGGCAAAGGTAAGTAATAATTTACACATAATCCTGCTGTACACGTACAAGAAAGATGTTTGCACTTACTTAGGTGTTTTAATAATTGCATGTGACTAATATGCATATGCAATTCTTACATCAATTAACACACCCAAATGCAATGTTTTGCTGCAAAGTCAATGGCAGCTTCTCTAAACTTAGCAACTGGCTCCTGGTGGACCATTACTGAACAGACGATTACAACATAAATATTTATAACACAATTAATTATGAGTGTTAACATTTCCAAAACTTCACGTGTACAAGAACATAGTTGAAAGTTTGGAAACAACACAGTCTTCAGCATACATACAATAGTAATTAGATAATCTGAAGTCAACAAAACAAGGCCAAAGACATATTTTCTGAATTATAACATTTATTTTTTTTGTTCCTTTTGCGAGCGAGTAACAGGCCTGCTTGTTGTCTCTTGAATTTTCCTTTTTCTTTTGCCACCAACTTTAGGCACAACAGAGCCACTTTGAGTGGCCTCTGGCACTTCACGGGCAGGGCTTGTGGCCAGTGACTGTTCACCTACGGGGCTTGTGGCCAGTGACTCACCTACAGGGCTTGTGGCCAGTGACTCACCTACAGGGCTTTTGGGCAGTGATTCACCTACAGGGCTTTTGGGCAGCGATTCACCTACAGGGCTTTTGGGCAGCGATTCACCTACAGGGCTTTTGGGCAGCGACTCACCTACAGGGCTTTTGGGCAGCGATTCACCTACAGGGCTTTTGGGTAGTGACTGTTCACGGACAGGGCTTGTGCCCAGTGACACATGTGAGCAAGTTGGTAGACACTGCACAAGTGATGGTTGGTCTGTTTCATGTGTGTCTTGTTTTGTTTTTGTCGCCTCCTTTGTAGGTGTCTGCTGCTGAATTTGTACAGATGGCAGCGGTAGGATGTCATCAGGAACCTGCACAGCAATGTCTGCTACTTGACCGGTAACATTTGGGCCTGGTGAATGAATATCAGATGAATGTGGTGAAAACTGACCTGCATGAACAGATCCTGGCTGGGAGGTGTTGAATTGTGGTACATTAGTCATTCTCCAGTAATTAGCTTGTGTTTGCTGAACAACTAATGCTTCGAATGAGGTGTTGATTTTTTGCAACTGTTTAGGCACTTCAATGAAGACTCTGTGGAGATGTGCCAATTGTGATACTGTTTCTTCCTGCAGTCCAATCATCCTTTCCAGCACTGTCATCATGTCTGAATGGCGACGATTTTCTGCGTCCACTATTTTTCCCTCTGAAGCTACAATTGCATCGTATGTGGAAGTTGATGGACGATTTGGCGGTACAACAGTTTCTATTGGCACCTCTTCATGGTCACATGATTGTATTTCAGTCTCTTCTGTGGCGTCATCCTCATCATACTCATCATCCTCATCACCATGATGTTCTAAAAAGAAATGTACACATTATTAAATGGCATGTTAATGTATGCTGTGTTACTATGTAATTGTACTGTGTCCTAAGTAAAACCTAACATGTTAGCATACGTTTTATAACCTCATTAAAAACTACCTTGACTTACGAATAATGTTTGGACTCAGTATGAAATATGAATGAATGAAAAGTTGCTCTAAACTCAGAAGTCCTACATGATAATTAACATCACTAACACAATACATGTTGCCTTACACTTAATTTTCACTGACACTAAGTAATCCTATTTAAAGAAGATGTGCAAAACAAATAATGCACATGACAACATAACATATAGAAGAGCACATATTATATGGCCAGCAAATGATACACTCACCTTCTAGTAGTGTTGAGCTGGCTGACCCAGGTGAAGACACTTGTTCCATCTCAGGTGACACATGTCCTCCAGGGGCAACTATATATAACAATAACATAAGTTTTACATTTACATGTGTAAATATTGAACAAACACTTATTGTATGTTCTGTATTTATGATTAACTAACAACATCAGTTCCTTAACCGAAAATGTGTGTGAAAGTGAACATAAATAGTTGTAATAACACTGTACATGCCTGTGTACTTAGAATTTTTGAGTTCCCTAACATACAACATACTATGTTTCTGCAGTAATGCGTGAGGATAAATAGATTAAATGAGTACATAAAAATCATATGTTGTGTAGTGATATCAGTATCATAATGTACATAACTATCATGAGATGACCATTCACAATGGTTATCATGAAGGTGGTCATATTGCAAAAAGTGTTGTTTTTGGTAGAGGATATGTGTGGTACATTAATCGAAGATGTGGCACACCTGAATGTGGCTGTGACTCAACAAGACAACACATGCAGTGTGTGATAATGTGTCTTTCATAGTAGTTCAACTATAGATATGAGTGAACTAATGTGTGACGTACGCTTTGATAAGTAATGAGTTGTTGGGGCATTTAGTAGCTAGAGTTAAGCTTTCAAATGAGTGTGATTAACTTCAGTTGTGCTATTCAGGTTGTAAGAAAGGTATTCCCTTCCCCAAAAAGCCTAATCAGCCACACCTTTCAATGACTTGAAACAGGTGCAAATGGTGTGAACTAAGTTGACCGTGAAATGAGGCTGTAATTAGTGTGTGTGCTGAACCCCACCCCCTCTGTTGAAGTGTATGCTGTGATGAGATATTAATTGCAGCTGCTTTAACACAATGGTAGATGAGCTAAGTAGTCATCTGCAGTGTTTAAGTTATGAAAACAATGACATAACATATGATACGTGTGCCTCATTATGCTGTCTGTATATGACATAAAGCAAAAATGGACCTTTTCATAAGCAACTATAGATGTGTTAGTGCCAGTGATGTTTGTAGGCCGTTACATGCAATTTCTTTGATGCATGCTTAAAATAGGCAGTAATGTCATGTTTGTCGGAGTAAAATCAATAAAATACACAATAATATGATACATATTTCTGTTCTGTACCTGTAGCTACTAATAATTTCTCATGAACATGTGTTACACATGTGTACTACCCTGTTGTTCCCCATCTTCGCCCACCATCAATTGCTTCCACTGCAGCTATGCATTTTGGGAATTCACATGTAAATGAGCACGCAATGGCACGTGCTATATTAGTTACTGCTTTTAGTAGGACTACTACATATATGTCTATTTTGAGATATATATATACAGAATCAGACATATACATATATAGATGCAGGTATGCTTATATTGTGAAGACAGTATAAAAAGCAGTGTAAATATGCAAAATAACTGTAAGCAACGACACGCCTAGTACAGTAATATTTATCACCTGCTGGAAATTGTGACGGATAAATTCCAATGTCACGGTCACCAGCCAAGCCTTCCACGACGACGGTAAGTAATTTTGGCCGAAGCAGCTCCTCCAATGGAGTCAATATGAGACGTTGTGGTGTGGGCCCACCTCCAGTGCCAGTAGCATGCACGCGTTGGTCTTGTATTTTCTTTTTCAATTTGGACCTAATATCATCAAATCTTTTCCGACAATGATACTTGTCCCTGACACTATTCCCACAGGCATTGACACCAATGACTATTGTGTCCCACATTTCTTTTTTGCTTGCTGCACTTGTCCGCCCTTGAAAAACATATAAAAGATATGAGGTAAATTAATAATAATATAAGCACCAGTTTCCTACACTGCTAGCTGTTCCAAGAGATAGCAAACATGCTGTTTTATGTGTAATATGTGCAGCACATGAGCATTCACTACTAAACCTATACATGTAAGCAAGGTTGCATTCATATTGTATGCAGTTCTGGCAAATTGACCGCCTGTGTTTAGTTGTCCTTGTAAGGCATGATAAAAAGCTGTGTTTCCAGACTAATTAACATAGAAAGATATTCTGAACCCATATTTGCATATGAACAAAACTCAGATGACCTAGGATCACATGTATTTGAATAATAAATGTAAAGTTACACTTACCTACTAAATGTCCATAGAGACTGTCATAGTGCTCCAGAATGCCAGTGACAAGAGCCCTATTTTCCTGGTCATTGAAGCGAGGATTACGTGGCTTCTCCACACGTTTTTTCCGAGCAGGTTTAGGGTCAGAGCTTGGCTGGTGCTGACTGGACTCTCCTTCTTCCAATGGAAGAGCCTCCAAAAGCTGGCCACCAGCAAGCACGCCACCACCAGACACCCCATCAGCAACTGCGCCACCAGCAGCACTCCCAGCACCAGCACTCCCACTCCTAGCACCAGCACTCCCACTCCTAGCACCAGCACTCACACTCCCAGCAACAGCACTCACACTCCCAGCAACAGCACTCCCACTCCCAGCAACAGCACTCCCACTCCCAGCAACAGCACTCCCACTCCCAGCAACAGCACTCCCACTCCCAGCAACACCACTCGGTGCACCAGCAACATCACTCCCCTGAACAGTACGTTCACTCCGACGCGTACTCCCACGAGTAGCACTCCCACTCCCACCAGCATCACTCTTCCCACGCTTTGCGGGCATACTTCCAGCACTCACAAAAAACAGACAAGAAATGTACAGGCAATCACACGACCCACTTCCACATATAAAACAAGACAAAGATGTAAACAAAACAACAAAGGACAAAGCTCACCCAATACACAACAAGTCTCTCAGTCAATATGCAAATCTTCAATCGTCCAGCTCTGTGCGTCTCTCTCTCTCTCTCACTCCCAACAACACAGAGAATGATTAGCAGTACACGTTGCCTTTAAATATGGCGCGCAATCAAAAACATGCTTGTTTCGCCTGATTCAGCAAGATTTGTGATTGTGCAACCTAACAGCACCCCGCCACGCACGCCGATACACCTGTGTGTGATCGGCTCATCATCGTGAGAGTGGGCGGATTTGTTTTCTGGTTGATTTTGAATGTATTCGGCACTTACTGCATACGGAGAGGGAAAAACGCCAATAACATGACTAATCGATAAGCTTGCCGATTTCACATAATCGTCGCTTACTGCATGAGGCCCAATGTGCCTAACTGGTGGATCCAAAATGTCTCCTGGCGACAAAGAATCTTAAAGCGGTCGCCACCCAGAGCAAGAGGAGAAATGTATTCAAGACCCATAATGGCAAGAGTTCTAGGATCCCCATTGTGCACCAGTTTAAAATGTCTGGATACACTATGGGAATTGATACCATTTATTACATTTCTCCTATGCTCCAGGAAGTGAGTGCTCAGAGGGCGTGTCGTATGACCCACGTATTGTAGGTCACAACCACATTGTAGCACATATTCTACATAGGTACTTAAACAATTTATGTGGCCTCTAATTTGGTGCATAATGCCCCTAGCAATGGAGACAAAACTGGATTTAATACTGAGGTGTTTTCAAGTGATACATCGACCTTAGCACACCCTAGGGGTCCGATCTGGGGGGGGGGGTTGTGGGTTACACATATATATATATATATATATATATATATATATATATATATATGTGTATATATATATGTATATGTATATATATGTTAACTTTAAACAATTTACCATCATCAACATTTCATATATTTAAAACTGTATGTTAACATTTGAATGTGTATATATTTACTCATTTAGTATTAGCACAAATAGGGAATAGTGTGTGTGTATGTATGTATGTATATTGATAGATAGATAGATAGATAGATAGATAGATAGATAGATAGATAGATAGATATTCCAGGCAAATGGTGACACATTGTGTGCTCATTTACATGTCATTTCCCAGAATCCCTTGCTGCAGTGGAAACACTGTATGCTAGGTGATAATGGTTGAAAGGCAGTGTTGCAGACCTGTCTAAGACATGTGAGTGTGCTCACAAGTGATATTCTTTATTGCCTAAATGCAAACGGTGGAGGTTTTCCGTCACCTTTTTCACCCACCATAACTTAAAATGTATATATATATATACATTAAGTCAAAGTAATATAGTATATAATACTGAGTTAAGTTATGGTGAGTAAAAAAAGTGACAAAAACCCTCCACAGGAAAGCAAATATGCAAATACAACTGTATGCTCATCTGCATGTCTTAGGCAGGTCTGCAACCCCACCTTTCCCCATTATCACCCAGCATACAGCACTTCCACTGCAGCAAGGGATTCTGGGAAATGACATGCAAATGAGCACACAGTGTCACTTTTTGCCTCAAAAACCATTTTTAACATGGTTCCCTATAGGCTTAAGCTTGCTGCATGGTCACAGCCTTGAGCACAGATGAGCATACAGTTGTATTTGCATATTTGCTTTCCTGTGGAGGGTTTTTGTCACTTTTTTTACTCACCATAACTTAACTCAGTATTATGGTATAGCCTATTCCATAGCCTCTTATGCATATCCACTGATGAGACCCATCAAGGTCGAAACAGCTGTCTGTGGGTGGTTTTCTGGGTATGCACCTTAACCCTGGCTGTGCTCAAAGCTGTGACCATGCAGCAAGCTTAAGCCTATAGGGAACCATGTTAAAAATGGTTTTTGAGGCAAAAAGTGACACTGTGTGCTCATTTGCATGTCATTTCCCAGAATCCCTTGCTGCAGTGGAAGTGCTGTATGCTGGGTGATAATGGGGAAAGGCGGGGTTGCAGACCTGCCTAAGACATGCAGATGAGCATACAGTTGTATTTGCATATTTGCTTTCCTGTGGAGGGTTTTTGTCACTTTTTTTACTCACCATAACTTAACTCAGTATTATATATATTTATATATATATATATATATATATATATATATATATATATATATATATATATATATATATATATATTACTTTGACTTAATCCTATTAAATGAAAGCTCGTACAATACATAGCAGTAGTTAAATAACACTCTTTACATACAGATGTAGCTAGATTTACTATCACCAGAGCTGCTGCTCCAGAAATAGTGCTGCTATGGTCATGCTATAGGGCAGGGGTGCACAAACTGGGGGGCACAAGATTTTCCAGGGGGCATAACCGTTACAGAGACACCGCGCTCTTACCCAAGGCATTTAAATAAAATTTTGAGGGATTGCACAAGGCCTCTGCAGCTTCCCTTACTTGTCTTCGGTGTCCCCATAGCAACACGGATCAAATAACAAGGCGGGATCACATGACTTCACGTGACCCTGCTGCGTCATTTGAAGCCAGAGACAAGGTAAGGAAGAGGGGACGAGCATGAAGGGGGCACAGACTGAAAAGTTTGCACACCCCTGCTATAGGGTGTCCATGCTTCCAGATCGGACCACCTGATCCTTTTGATGATCCTTTTGCATGGGCAAGCCCAGTGGTTTTTTCTGGTGCTGAAAACAATAAGTCTTCCTACATCTGTATTATGGAGCTATACATCTCACTATTAGAAAAGTGAAGCCTTAGTCTATCTCAGAGTTGGCGAACAAAAAAAAGGCATAATCAAGGTGTGCAACCTAACTATTTAAAACTCTGCATTTTTAATTGCTGCAGCAGAGCAAAATAGGGCATCCTATACTAAATCACCTAATTGACAAACAGGGGAGAAAACTGATAAGAACAAGCTTAATACATGCTGATGGCAGAAACACAAGGTCATTTAGGAATTGTCCTGGTTTTCAAGGATTCTGCTGGATTTATACTTCCTTAAATGCTCCCATTGTGCCTTCAAAATTCTATGAATAGTGATAAATAAATATATATATATATATATATATGTGTGTGGCCTTGGGTCCCTTTCAACCCTTATCTCTGACTGCGGCGGCGAACAACAGCGGAAGTTGATGGAGAGTGCGGGGAGAGGTGCAGGAGCTGAGGCAAGCTGTATGGGGAACAGGCAGGGCGACCGAGTTCCGGCAGCTCTTGTAGCAGGGTACCGCCATCTTGCGCACAGTCGCGCATGCGCGGTGGAGTTGTACATGCGCAGACTTGGCAGTAGAGCGGCCGCCAATTCAGAAAAGCAACCGCAGGGGAACTACAGCCGCCAGAATGCAATGGGGCTGTTGGGCAAATGCCGCAAACCAGCCAATAGTGCTGCAGCATTCTCCCTTCACCAGATATTGATACATTTCATGCGCTGCAGCCACGGCAGTCGGAGCCTGGACAAGGTAAGGGTAGGTTGTATGTGCAGGTGTCTGTAGCACCTGCACTATGCCAAAGACCCCCTATTTGGCCCCAGCTAGGCCCTGAATCACCTCAGTTTGTGATTGCTGCATGGACAGGCCCATGAGATAGGGATACTGCCCCTGTAGCATAATTTTGAGGGACACAGCCAGGACACAGCTGCATCCTGGCATCCGGTGGTCTGGGACCAGATCACCACTTACAGTTAAGAGACACTCTGCATGGTGGCACCATCCACGTGGGACACCACCCAACGTAGAGGTGGAGGCTTCACGGATAACATAACTGGATCCATGGATCACATCTTGCTGCATTGGAGCGCCCGGGTGCTGACGACCTCCATGCTGCCAAAGACAGAGGTCATTACACTCTGCTCATATTACTCGACCTCTCTGCAGCATTCGACACCGTGGACCACCCTCTTCTCTTTCACATTCTCCATACTCTTTGTATTCGGAATAAAGCTTTATCCTGGATCTCCTCTTACCTCTCCCATCGTACTTTCAGTGTCTCTTTTGCCAACACTTCCTCCTCCTCTATTGATCTCTCTGTGGGGGTACCCCAGGGCTCTTTCCTGGGACCCCTTCTCTTTTCTCTTTACACACTCTCTCTAGGTGACCTAATCACATCTTTTGGGTTTAAATATCACCTCTATGCTGACGACACACAAATTTACCTTTCAACCCCTGACCTTACACCTGCTATACAGACCAAAGTTTCTGAATGCCTCTCTGGAATATCATCCTGGATGGCCAACCGCCGACTGAAACTTAACATGGCAAAAACAGAGCTCCTTATACTTCCTCCCAAACCTGGCCCTACTACCTCCTTCCACATTGCTATTGGAAATACGATCATTCACCCAGTAGCCCAAGCACGCTGCCTAGGGGTTACACTTGATTCCTCTCTCTCATTCTCCTCTCATATTCAAAACGTTTCTAAAACTTGTCGCTTTTTCCTCCGCAATATCACAAAGATATGCCCTTTCCTCTGTTACTCAACTGCTAAAACTCTGACTCAGGCCTTCATTCTCTCACGTCTTGATTACTGCAACCTCCTGCTGTCTGGCCTTCCTGCCTCTCACCTGTCTCCCCTACAATCTATCCTAAACGCTGCTGCCAGAATCACTCTACTCTTTCCTAAATCTGTCTCCGCTTCTCCCCTCCTGAAATCCTTCTCCTGGCTTCCGATTAAATCCCGTAACTCACACTCAATTCTCCTGCTCACTTTTAAAGCTTTACATTCTTCTGCCCCTCCTTACATCTCAGCCCTAATTTCTCGCTATGCACCATCCCGACTCTTGCGTTCTTCTCAAGGATGTCTTCTTTCTACCCCCTTTGTATCTAAAGCTCTCTCCCACCTTAAACCTTTCTCACTTTCTGTCCCACACCTCCGGAATGCCCTTCCCCTCAATACCCGACCAGCCCCCTCGCTATCCACCTTTAAGACTCACCTTAAGACACATCTGCTTAAAGAAGCATATGAATAGCACTGGATAATCATGGACACATGATACATAAAAATTGGCCACCTGCAGACGCACTTACTAGAATTCCCTCCTACTGTCTCTGTACATTCTCCCTACCTACCAATTAGATTGTAAGCTCCTCCGAGCAGGGACTCCTTCCTTAATGTTACTTTTACAGTATGTCTGAAGCACTTATTCCCATGATCTGTTATTTATATTATTTGTTATTTATATGATATATATTACTACTGTGAAGCGCTATGTACATTTATGGCGCTATATAAATAAAGACATACAATACAATACAATATACACAGTTAGGTCCGGAAATAATTGGACACTGATACAAGTTTTGTTATTTCGGCTGTGTACCAAAATAAATTCAAGTTACAGTTAAATAATGAATATGGGCTTAAAGTGCAGTCTATCAGCTTTAATTTGAGTTTATTCACATCCAAATTTGAGAAAGGGTTTAGGAATTACATCTCTTTAATATGTAGCCCCCTCTTTATCAAGGGACCAAAAGTAATTGGACAATTGACTCAAAGGCTGTTTCATGGACAGGTGTGGGCTATTCATTCGTTATTTCATCATCAATTAAACAGGTAAAAGTTCTGGAGTTGATTCCAGGTGTGGCATTCGCATTTGGAAACTGTTTCTGAGAACCCACAACATGCGGTCAAAGGAGCTCTCAATGCAAGTGAAACGGCATTCTTAGGCTGCAAAAAAAAAAGAAAACCCATCAGAGATAACAGGAACATTAGGAGTTGCCAAAACAACCGTTTGGTACATTCTGAGAAAAAGAACGCACTGGTGAGCTCTGCAACACAAAAAGGCCTGGACGTCCACGGAAGACAACAGTGGTGGATGATCGTAGGATACTTTCCATGGTAAAGAAAAACCCCTTCACAACATCCAGCCAAGTGAAGAACACTCTCCAGGAGGTAGGCATATCATTATCCAAGTCTACCATAAAGAGAAGACTTCACGAGAGCAAATACAGAGGGTTCACCACAAGGTGCAAACCATTCTTAATCCTCAAGAATAGAAAGGCCAGATTAGACTTTGCCAAACAATATCTAAAAAAGCCAGCCCAGTTCTGGAACAGCATTCTTTGGAAAGATGAAACTAAGATCAACCTGTACCAGGATGATGAGAAGAAAAAAGTATGGAGAAGGCTTGGAATGGCTCATGAGCCGAAGCATACCACATTATCTGTAAAACACGGTGGAGGCAGTGTAATGGCATGGACATGCATGGCTTACAATGTCACTGGGTCACTAGTGTTTATTGATGATGTGACAGAAGACAGAAGAAGCCGGATGAATTCTGAAGTGTATAGGGATATATTGTCTGCTCAGATTCAGCAAATTCAGCGAAGTTGATTGGATGGCGCTTCACTTTACAGATGGACAATGACCCAAAACATACTGCGAACGCAACCCAGGAGTTTTTTAAGGCAAAGAAGTGTTTAATATTCTGCAATGGCCGAGTCAATCACCTGATCTCAACCCGATTGATCATGCATTTCACTTGCTGAAGACAAAACTTAAGGCAGAAAGACCCACGAACAAACAACAACTGAAGACAGCTGCAGTAAAGGTCTGGCAAAGCATCACAAAGGAGGAAACCAGCGTTGGTGATGTCCATTCTTACCAGACTTCAAGCAGTCATTGCCTGCAAAGGATTCTCAACAAAGTATTAAAAATGAACATTTTATTTATGATTGTGTTAATTTGTCCAATTACATTTGAGCCCCTGAAATAAGGGGACTGTTTATGAAAATGGTTGCAATTCCTAAACGTTTCAAACGATATTTTTGTTCAACCCCTTGAATTAAAGCTGAAAGTCTATTGCATCTCAGTTGTTTCATTTCAAATCCATTGTGGTGGCGTACAGAGCCAAAATTATGAAAATGTTGTCAGTGTCCAATTATTTCCGGACCTAACTGTGTATGTGTGTATATATATATATATATATATATATATATATATATATATATATATATATATATATATATATATATATATATATATATATATATGCAAATACAACTGTATGCTCATCTGCATGTCTTAGGCAGGTCTGCAACCCCACCTTTCCCCATTATCACCCAGCATACAGCACTTCCACTGCAGCAAGGGATTCTGGGAAATGACATGCAAATGAGCACACAGTGTCACTTTTTGCCTCAAAAACCATTTTTAACATGGTTCCCTATAGGCTTAAGCTTGCTGCATGGTCACAGCCTTGAGCACAGCCAGGGTTAAGGTGCATACCCAGAAAACCACCCACAGACAGCTGTTTCGACCTTGGTGGGTCTCATCAGTGTGGGGTTGATTTTAACTGGATATGCATAAGAGGCTATGGGATAGGCTATACCATAATACTGAGTTAAGTTATGGTGAGTAAAAAAAGTGACAAAAACCCTCCACAGGAAAGCAAATATGCAAATACAACTGTATGCTCATCTGTGCTCAAGGCTGTGACCATGCAGCAAGCTTAAGCCTATAGGGAACCATGTTAAAAATGGTTTTTGAGGCAAAAGTGACACTGTGTTCTCATTTGCATGTCATTTCCCAGAATCCCTTGCTGCAGTGGAAGTGCTGTATGCTGGGTGATAATGGGGAAAAGCGGGGTTGCAGACCTGCCTAAGACATGCAGATGAGTATACAGTTGTATTTGCATATTTGCTTTCCTGTGGAGGGTTTTTGTCACTTTTTTTACTCACCATAACTTAACTCAGTATTATGGTATATATATATATATATATATAGTACAGATGGTTTTAAATTCAGTTATGCAGTTTTCGGTTATTTATTGCATTTTCGACATAATAAAATCGCTCTAGAACTGCCCATCTGCGACAAAAGCATTTTCCCTTTTAAAAACCTTCCCATGATAGTTACACTATATTAACGCCGTGAACTATAATTCTCAATAAGAATTTTGTTAGCACTCGCTGCTAAGGAAGTTGCCCAAAATGTACGTAAATTGCCTATCGCGTGAAGTTTTGCAAAAATTTTAAATTCTTTTTTTTATTGTACCAGCTTGGCACTGCAGTTAACATGTCAGGAATTAGAATAGTAGTTATGACATCTATATTACAATTGATAAAAAGCAAGGCACTGGGGGGTTTATGATCTAATGGCATAATTATACTGTACATGTGAAATAAGCATAAAAATAGCCTGCTTGTACAAAACAAAAATATAAATGTATTACAAATCTGGTCTAAGTAAGGCTGACATTGGCAATTAGAAACATCAATAGAAATATAACATTAATGTTCTTACTAATGATGAAGCAATATGTTCAGTTTCAGAAAGTGGAACAGCTACTCACGATTAGTCTACATTATGGGAACATTATTTATCCGCCATAAATATGACAGATGTTTAGAAATGGAGCAAAAAGGCCTCTCCAGTTCCCATTACGTATGTCATTAAATCCCAAATATTACCTTAACACTGCAAGGCTGTGCGGTACAGTATGTTTCAAAATGTTAAGCCATGAATTGACACAGTAGAATATGATGTAATATATAATGTATGATATATGAACACAAGGAGGCAATATAACTGGTAGTTGTTTTTACAATGTCTAACTTTTGTTGTGCTTGAAGGAAACTCAACTTTCCCTTAAATATATATTTTTCATTACGATACTGACGTGCAATCAGGTGGTTGCGATTTGCTTGATGGTCCATGACACTCATCAGGCACTGAAAAGGTTAAATTATAGAATGACTTACATCAAATGTACAATTCTGCAACACAAATAAGGCTATTAGCACTTTCAACAGAGTGAGGAAAAAGATATGTTCACAGACATCTCATGACCACCAGCTTGCCGCCAATTGTGACGTTCAGTTGCATATTTTCTCCATAAATGGAAAGCCTGTTCCTGTATTTAGCCCGGTCCTCCTTTGGCTCTCCTCACCTCCACTGCATGCGGGTAGCCAGTAAGGGCGCCGCCATTTTGTTTGTGCACTCGCATGCGCAGAAAAGGTTCACGCATGGAAAGGTTCCAGCAGCCCCAGGGGCTGCACAACACATGACATAGTACAGCCAATAGGCCTGCTAGAATCACCTGAGGGGAGATAGAAACTTTTGGTGTGCATGAAGTTTGAGCTGACAGTTAGGAGAGTGAAAGTTGGAGCTGGGACTAGGAAGGAGTAAGTTATATGTGCAGTCATCTGCACAAGTTCAGTGGCAGTGGCATCTGCAATAGGCAAGATACCCCCTATTAAGCCCAGCTAGGCCCCGACTCCCACATAGTTTGTGGCTGCAACAGGGACTTGCCCCTCAGATAGGGACCCAGCACTGCTTAGCAATATTAGTATTAGGGGCACAGGGAGACGCTGCACGGTGGCTGAAGCCTGTGGTCCAGGACACAGATCGCCCTACATAAATAAAGACATTGTTTACGGTGGTACAATCCACGAGAGACCCAACCAATGTAGAGGCGGAGCCTTCGCAGTATCAGCATCAGATCCGTGGATCCCAGCAGCGTGGCATCAGCGTGCCCAGGTGTGGCATCACCCGGCAGGTACCCAATGCATCAGTGCACCAACTCAAACACTATAGTGGGCAGTGCTGTCACCTTGGGTGGGGGAGCAGAGCATTGGAGGGTACGGCTGTGTGTGGCCTGGTTGGTGGTATATATATATATATCTTAGGTTATTTATGTTCAGTAAAACTGTTATCTTTCATGTGTGTGTTTTATTATATGCGGGTCCTGTAGCGGGGTTATTCTACATCATAGAATCCTGTACAGGTGAGGCACTACCGACCGAACATCGACTAAGGTATTCCCCAGGTTCCCAGTAGTGGAGACTCAGATCACCTGTGCACCACGGTTATTGCACCATATTACACACCATAGCCACACATCTCTCCGGAGATGGGGAAAGTGTGCTACATGTACAAAAGGTAAGTCCCAGAGTGTAAAATTAAGGGGAAAGCAAATAGTCAACTATTCTTATTATGACTTCCAGTGAACGTCAAAAGGGCACTTAAGAGGTTTATAAAGTACGAGAGTTCTTGTGGGGGTTTGATAGCACCGAATACTATGTTTTCATCTCTGATGAACTCTCATATTGGTCCATTAATATACAGATGCAGCGGCCGTTATTCGAACACTTCATGTATATACTTTGGAATACCCATGTAATGGCGCGTGATTTCTTCCAACCGTACCGCCTTAAGACGCGTGTTGACTCATGTTTTAATCGTGTGCAGAAAATGGTATTTTAGCGTTGTCTGCAATACCGTCGAGAAACTCAGTGGGCAATCACGAGTTGTTGTCTTAAAAATCTAATAGCAATTCAACCTGTCTTTTATTGCCGTACAGTACAGTACTTCAAGTGTCTGTAATTGTAATTTGAAGATTAACATTACGAGTTCATACACTACCGACACGATTTATTCGAGCAGGGCTAGTTCCGCAAGCCGGAGGATGCCCCGGCTTGCTAGCCCCACTCCCTCGGCGTGCCGCGCGTCACCGATGTGTGGTCACGCTTCATCGGGTGCCTGCGCCCTCTGCGCGCATGCCCAGGGCTCCCCGAGGGAGCCCTGGTGTGCCGTGATATTTGGGACGGCGGTGGAGGGTTCCGGGGGGCCCGGCGGACCCGGAGAGGTGAAGAAGAAGCCCCGATCGGAGGGCCGCTCCTCCGAGGCTTCGGCGAGCGTTCGGGACACCCCGGCGCGCGCCCGGTTACTGTCGCGGCCGAGACCGGGCAAATGCTCGAATAAACTCGGCCGCGACAGTACTGTATAGTGTATAGTCTACATGGGAAATATGTCCTTTCTGAGGCTCCTTAGCCATACACAAATTAAAAATATGAGCACATACAGTAACAAAAGTATTTTGTACGAATTAAGTGTTGTATTTTTACAGGATAATAAAGGGAAAAGGAGCCATACAAAAATACAATGTCGCTTCTTCTTCCGAATGTAAAATAGTTTTTCCGTACATGCGTGTACAGTATGTCTAATTGGAACCTTGTGTACAATCTTGTCTTTATCTTCTTCGTAATGGCTGAATTGCATTCTGTAGTTCTTTTGTCTTTGAGAGAGGGGGGATTTGGGAAAATTACTGACAGTTACTCCAGTATTCACACAGTACAATATGTTTGCACATCCCCCCCCCTTCCTTTAGTGATGCAGCTCTGAAAAGAAAACAAATGTCACCAGGATTAGTGCATTAAAGGCAGTGAGAATTTCACAATATTGGACTATAACTACTGTCTAACCGTTCTTTTGCACTAAGTCACTTATTTATATATACAGTACTGTACAGTATGTGAGGATTTCAGTTTGCCCTCTGTATTGTTATGTTAGTGTAAGAATGGCAAACATTGTTAACGTATCAAAAAGATGGTTCACATAATGGTTTATTAAAATCAGTCCTTCAATACAAACATGTCGAGAAAACAAAAATGGATGTCTCTTTTTTTTCAGACTTGAAATTCACATTAAATATGAAGTCATTCTCGCCAAATCCCCAAGAAGGGCTTATCACATGCGTGTGTGAAACCGGCCTCAAGAAGACTCTACAGTACACAGTTAAGGAAAGCCTGGAACATAATGAATGGCTCTGGGGGAGTTGTCGATAAGCACTTCAATTCACTTTGGTTTTGGGTGAGTAAGATCTCCCAACTTAATAAGTCTAATGTGTTCCCTCATTCTAGCCTTTAAGGCTCGGGTAGTGCGTCCCACGTATTGCCTACCACATCCACAGTCCAAAAGATAGACTGTGAATGTGGTATTGCAGTTAATGAATGATGTAATAGGAAATTGTTGTCCTGTATTAAATGATACAAAACTAGAACATGATTCCATATGAGCACACGAAACACAATAAAGCACTTGAAACATCCTTTAGGGAGATTACCACCCTGTGTAAGTCTGGAAGAAGAGAAAAGACTCCTAGAAACATGATTGGCTATAGTCTTAGCTTTTTTTTAAATGAAGCGTGGACCCCCTGTGTAATCCTTTTTTAACAATGGGTCTACAGATAAAATACCCCAGTGTTTTTTGACAATATTTTTCATACAATTTGCTTGTACAAATTGGGTGACAAAAACCAGGTTATTACCATCCCAGTTATCACTGGATGTCTCTTTTTTTTCAGACTTGAAATTCACACTGAATGAGAAGTTATTCTCGCCAAATCCACCAGAAAGTGGAGTCAGTATCACACTCATCCGGGTGTGCAGGATTATACCTGTAGTTCAAAGACATACACGCATGTGCCTAAATGTGATGACACGCATATGCCTTTCAACAAGGTTCCAATGAGATACACACGTATGCGTCTAAATGTGATGACACACATATGCGTTTCAACAAGGTTCCAATGAGACATGCACGCATGCGGCTAAATGTGATGACCCACATATGCGTTTCAACAAGGTTCCAATGAGACATACACGCATGTGCATAAAATAAAAACAGTATGAAAAGAAGAGCAAGCCAAGCAAAAGGTGAAAGTATTGAATAATAAATAATACATATAGAATAAAAGATATACATTTTTATTTTTGGGATTTCTCAGCAGAGTTAATTACACATGCAAGTCTACTGTAATTATACTGCAAAATGCAAACATATGCAACGTCAATAAAAAAATTATTGAATATGAATCAATAAAAATTCACAATGCGCAAGCAACGTTTAAAAAAAGCGATATTAGAGGTCCATCGAAATGCCTTCTTTTGCCTTTTGCCGCTTGATGTCAAAGTTTCTTTTCTGGTGAAAAAAAAAAGATGCTATGACTTCCGGTATTGTGCATGCATCAAGTCACATTTTTCGGAATTAAAGCAGCGTTCAAGCAATATCCTACATGTGTGTCTGTACGAGGAGAATAAACTTCTGATATGCTCTGGCTCTTGAGCCCTGCCGTCTCCTTAGCTGTCCACCAATTGTACTGCATCTACTGTAGTAGCTGCTCAGTCAATCATATTGCAGGACTACATTTTCAATAACTGTGAAAGAAATTAATTAAATTAAATAACCCTGAGCAAAGCGATTGATTACAGGAGAACGGACAGATCTGCAGCTTACTGTAGCTAATCACTTGTCTGTGTGCATAATGTATCGATGCACATATCGTTTTTTAATACTTTTTTTTAAACACGGCAGCTTGAACAGCAGCTTTAAACTTAATACTGTACTGTATAGTATATAGTATACTGTAGTACATTATATTTACCTTTATTATAAACATTGCCAAATCGGTGGAGATGAGCCACTGTCACTCCCCGTAGTCTGCATTATAGTTGACAGGTGACAGCTGGCTTGCTACACCTGTTGTTCACAGTTGGCCTGCTACACCTGTAGTTGACAGCTGATGAAGCTGTAAATCTTTTTGGTACACGCAAGCTTGCTGGTACCTGTATGTGAAATCAGGCTGGAAATTTTACAGGTATTCCGGCGGGGACAGGTAACAAGGATTGCCGTTCATCAGGTTTTCACTGACGTCGGACCGTTATTGTAAGCTGGTGCCGGTGCTGGTGCTGTTGCCGGCACATTGCTGGATTGGGATTGATGAATTTTATATGGATTAAACCCGAACTTTCTCCTTTTGCATTTGCCATGATCAAACATACTGTAAAAATCTGGGACCACACCCCAATAAACTCCTCTATCTCCGGGTGCAGGGTCGATGCGAAAAAAAACACTGATCGCTACTTAAGGTTTGTCTTAGCGAAAGCTTCCACCAATGAACGTCAGGTGAAAATTTGTAAAAATCATAATTCAGATTGAAATATTCATATATTTCTGCTACAGTCGCCATGTTATCTGCTGAACCTTTAATTGCAGAACATATTAAAAATGCATAACTATTGTCAGGTTTTTATACGTGTACGGTGTACACATGGTGTCCAGTCCAGTCCAGTTAGCAATTGTGCAAGGATACTGTACGAATGTAGGAAAAAGCACAGAGCATTGAGTTTTATACGTTTTTACTATGAAACACCTAAATTTGATAAAGTCTTCAGCGTCTTCAAGGACCAAGGTCGATTCACAATGGACCATTGTGATAGACTTGGTTTTTATCTGGTTTTTAAACACCTGCAAATTGACACAGTAGCACAGTACTGTACACATTACAATTCATTAATTTCTGCCACCTGGCGGATACGTGAAGAATTGCACCCAAAGAGATCCGAAACCATTAAATTAAAACTGCGGTAAAAACATGCAGCGTGAATACCGCGTGGAGTACAGTAGCGCACACGAAAACTGCTCCTTGATGTGTTCAAATAACGGCTGCTGCATCTGTATATCACAAACTGAAACTTACTTTTGGAAATATATTTGTATAATTGTATTTATGTAGCACAAATAGGGTAAGCAGCACTTTACAAAATTACATAGTAAATAAAGTACAAAAAATGGGGATAAATGCAACATGTATATGACAACAAAGAGCAAAGGAAGACACTTGCACAAATAGCTTACAATCTAATTATTTATCTAATTATTTATTAAAATCATTAAGACCCAATGAGTCAGTGAGCATTTATTTTCACATCTATGTCATAGTATTGATTTATATTTGAAATGGCAAATGGTACACACTTGGAACATACCAATATATGTGTGAGATCATTTGCAGGGTAAATATAAATACCTAAATTGGAGACATCTTGATATTTCCTCATAGATTCCAAACATATTTGCTCCCAGAAAAGGGCGGATTACACCAAAATCCCAAATTAATGATGAACTGATGTATGCTGGGCAATGAAATACTGTACACAGAGAAAGTGTAATTTTTTTAAATAAATACATTTTTTCAATGGCCGTGACTACTCCCCATTGGTGAACGTGTTCTGTAGATACTCTAGCCCTAGAAAACAAGCACCCTATGCTCTAGAGCTGTTACTAATGGAGCTCAAGGATTTTTGAATCATTTTGCAATAACATTTTAAAACAATGATTTAATTGGTATATCCTAGCAATAGCACATATATTGTACACCATTTTTCCTTAACAAGTTACACTTTAATTAGGTGTTGATGCCAAAATGCATACTAGATCATCTGACTTCAGCAATCTCATTAACATATAGAATACTTGGATTTTTTAACATTGCTAGCAAAGCGGTATGTAATATAGATATCCCATTTGTTTCTGAATTGGCTAAATTACATTCTGTAATATTGAATTTTGTCTACTTTAGAAAATATAACATCCATTACTTTCCCTTTTTATTTAGGAAATGATGGATCCCAAAGTACTATTAGACAGATGTTAGTCACCACTATTTTCTCATATAATTACAATAACTAAACAGTGATTCTCCAGACACATCTTATATTTTCTGAAAATAGACAACAAGGTGGGTTATTTTGAAATATGTGGATATCCTAAAGGAGAGATGGGACTTTCAATGTCAATCAAAGATAACCCCATATGTGTACCAAGATTTTTTGACTATAGGATCTTGTGGCATACAGTAGAAGTTTGCAAACACAATGGAAATGCAAACCTATATGCAACATGTGTTAATGGGGAGTTGATTATTTAGAAGATTTACAAGATCCTCAGGAACAATCTTACTCACACAAATGTGGAAGTATGCTTGATTGAAAAGGACTTTGCTTTCTATCAGTTAATAGTTTCTAATAGTTACCATGTATTTGCAGGGGAAAAAGCATTGTTTTAGCCCTTATCACTGTAAATTCCCCAACACAAAAATAATATAACTGTGATATTTTGAAATGTTGTACATGTTGTGATATCATCACTGTCCTCTAGGGGCTGAATAAGGGCAGCTATAGGACTTCAGCAGCACACAGAGTTAATCCTCTATGGAATAGCTGTTCACCTGCTGGCTAATTAATCAGGATGGACTCCCTCAGTGAAAAGGAAGTGTATAAGGCAAACACATGGTGATGCTATGCAGAGAGAGACCGTTTTCCATCAGAGAAGGGGGGGGAGACAGAGGGGTTCTCCAGCTACCAGAAGCTGGTTAAAGAAGCTGGTAGAGAGTGAGAGACACTGCCAAGAGAGCTGTGCTGAAGCAGTGACGTCTGGAACTATAGGAGTTTCTCTGAGCTCACATGGGGCCATGTTCCCTTGAGAAGAAAAGGAGGAGACATTGTGCTGAAGCAGGGACGTCTTCTCCACAAGGACTAAGATAAGAAAAACTCTTTCTATTATATGCAAACTGTGTTGTTACTTTATTGCCTATGCCAGGGCATGTTTTAGATGGGAATCGGTATAGTTGGCCAGCAGTCGTTAGAGAGGGCTGAAGAAAAGTCAGTTAGTTTCCGTAACGGGAATAGGATTTGATTTTATTATTTGGTTTTCTTAAAGGGACGGTGGGCCTGTTGTATGATTTAATCCCTGTAAATAAATCCCTGCATAGAAAATACAGTGTTTCCAGCCTTACATTTGGACAAAAGAGACTGCAACGTGGTGTGGGCATCACAATGTGTTTACAAAATATTAAAGTCCACAGCATACACAATGCATAGATGAAGAGGAAGGACTCTTTGTGTTGTCATAATAAATAAAATAATTTGATCATCACAAAGGGTGAATATGCAGTGTCTCCTCTTACAGCTCATCATATTTCTTGGTGCAATAAGGGGGAAGGGATACTAGTCTGCTCCTCCCAGTTTGTGCAGTGAGAAGGGAATATTCTGTATGACGACAGCTTGCGACTATCAAAATAGCACATTTAAATCAATAGGGAGAAGAGTCTCCTCTTCGTTTTAAGGGTTGGTGTGACCCCTAATTAATGACATGCAAATAAGCACACAGTGCCGCATTTGTCTCAAGACCACATTACATGGAATACATCTCATCTTCAGCCCTTGTCGATCCAGTGCTGGATAAAGACCTCGCTAATTATTTTCCAGGCTCTGCTTTGCAAGCCTCTCTTCTACGTGTTACTTTAATATATTTTCTGATTTCAACCTCTTATCTTAATTTTGGTCTTTCTCAATTACTTTTGATATCCTGTGGAGTATCATATTTGTCACACAATGGTATAATACTGTATGTCAAGTCCATTTGAATTTCTTCACCCTTGTGAGTATGTCACAGACTTTTGTTTCCTTCCCAAGATATTAATTATATTTTCCTGACTCTTTGGTACTAATCAGCATACAGCACTCCCTGCTGTATTGCTTTGAGGTGTGTATTTATGTATATCAATTACCCTGCATTACTTTCCAAATGGGCTTGCAATTAATCTATTAGTGACATTTAAAATTATGTCTATTTTAGTACCTTTGATAAGTGACTTAGGGCCTCATTCAGAAAGCCTCGATAAGGCCCTTATCAAGCACTTATTGACCAAAATGGCTACTCGTATTCAGTAAGCCTCAATAAGTGCTCGATAATGGCCTGTATCGACGCAAAATTTTATGGTCCAAAGAAAATCGCCAATTGAGCGGTGATCAGCCGCTTATCGACCATTTTTGGGAAGGATCATAAACTCGCGTGATTCAGATACCCACTAGTCGGCTGTCGCGGCCTATCGCAGTCCTAAAAGGTGATCTTCTCCCCAAATCCAATTCACCTCAAAATGTAGGTAAATTAGTGGGGATATGCCTCGATGAGCTGCGATGTGTCGGGACTTAGAAAAAATCAGGCCCGTTTCTTGCCTCGGATTGATGCCGGGGGTCTCCGGAGCTGATAGCCATTAATAGCAGCACCGGAGCCCCCCGGCATGCATCCGATGCAGGAAAAATTTATTTACAGCAACTTCATTACCTTAGCGGCTAACCGCTAAGGCAATGAAGGGGTTAAACACCCGTGCCAGGCTTACTGTGGCTAGCGAGGGTGGGTGAAGGGGGAATTTGGCCCTTAGTGGCTATTTAGGCCTTGCGGGGGGGTTGCTGGGGGACTTAACCCCTTTATTACCTTAGCGGTATTAACCGCTAAGGTAATGAAGGGGTTAACCAAACCGCTACCCACCTGCAAGGTCTAGACTCCCATCCTTAGGGCTAATACCCCCTTCACCCATCCGTGAAGCCTAAGACCCACCCCGGACTGACTATACCCACCCTGTATCCATTGAGTAGTATAGTGGTACATCATACCCATATAATAATAATATGGGCATGATAAGCCACTATAGCATTCAATGGGCACCCTAATTACAATACATTAATACACAATACACACAATAATAAAACATAACTAAACTCCAAAAAACCACACTTCACTAAATAAAAACAGTAGCCAGCTAATCCAATCAATACAAGCAATAACAACATCAACAATGAATTAATTAAACCATTAACCAATCAAACCAATTAATGAATAAACCAACTCAAAATGAATAGTAACACTAACCAATCAAAATAATTAATTACTACAACATTAATGAATTTAAACAGTAAAATAGAAAGAAAGACATTCTAACTATATCTGAAATAACCATAAGACGCATTAACTAACATAATACAACATTAACTAAAAACGAACACCAATCACAACAATTTTATTACCATTAAGCATGAAAAACAAACAATCACATCCACATTATGAACTGTAATGAAAAAAAGCAACAGCAATACCAAGCCAGAAATGCCCCCCAAATATTATCATGATAATGTATTAATCTGTACCCTAAAGTGATACAGATTAATATATTATCAGTCAATGTGCCTCCCCCCAAAAATAAAAAAACACATCCAATGAATAAACCTGTAAAAAGAGATATTTACAAACATTCAATACTGCACCGACACACTTTATTCGAGCAAATACCCGGTATGTACCTGGCAGATACCTGGAATGCGCCACTCCTAACCTCTGACAAGCCCCGTTGCATTTGCCTTCCCAGCCTGGGTTCATGCCTGGCTGATGGGCGGCTGATCTGTTAAATGATAATGATTAGGATTTAATAGGCTGCAATGCTTCGCGTGTCTACCAGATGGCATAAATTCATGAATTGTAATGCAGTTTATATATATATACTGTGCAGTATTGCAGCCAGCGGGAATAAAATGCTTCAATCCCTGCTTGGAAAATAACTCAATGTACTCGGGCAGAAAACAGTCACAAACCTCAATACACCCGGGTATACCCGAATTCGTGGGACTAGCCAAGCTCGAATAAAGTGTGTCGCCAGTGTATATTACTTACCATTAGAAGCGGTGGCCCTCCGACTCCTGGGGTAACAGGAAGCTCACGTACCCTGAAGCCCTCCAACAGCATCCGATGCCATCCACCATGAAGATCCGGATCAGGTACCCAAATCTTTTTTCTTTCTTTAATCACCTTCTTCTATCTTCATCTGTCACCATTTCTTGCTCTTCTTTATCTCCTATCTTCATCTGTCAATCCAAAAAGCCCCATGGTAAATCCCAACCGATGTTGTCTCGTCGTCTTCTAGGGCTCAAATGAGGCGTCACGGCCTTAAATTGGGCTTGTGACATCACATTTAGCCTCAAAATGGTTAACAGCCACCTGATTGGCTGTTAAAACCAAGTTCCGCCTTTTTTTTTTTAATTTTTTTTTTACATGACGTCACTTAAAGGGAATGATGCCAGCCAATCGGAATGGCTGTGCTTCATTTGCCTTTCAGATGACGTGACGAAGCCGGTGTCACATGGTATTTCAGCCAATCAGATCGTGGGAACCAATTCCACACTTTGATTGGCTGAAATACCATGTGACACCGGCCATCTTGGATTTAGTGACGTCATCTTAAAGGCAAATGAAGCAGTCATTCTGATTGGCTGGCATCATTCCCTTTAAGTGACGTCATGTAAAAAAAAAATTAAAGTCATTTAATGACAGCGTCATTTGACAATTCAGACCAGGTAAGGGGGGCCCGAGTAGAAGGGGAGAGCAGGCAGGGGCGCAAGGCAAAAAGTTAAAACACCCCTGCCGTAGAGTACCATCCTTATCCAATGATGGTCAATTCTTCTTGCAATATGTCCAACCCACTTCCATTTTAACTTTTCTTTGGTTTAGAACCCATTTTATTTGTTTCTCATTTCTTTGGTTAATGCCCGGAATACATTTCATAAAACTTCTTTGAGTTGTCAGAAGCTTCTGAATGGTCTTTGCCTTTAGGGTCATACATACCTTTGAAACGAAATTAATAGGAGAATCAAGATGGGATGGAGTGCCTTTGGAAGGAAAAAGACAATCTTACCAATGGAATCTTCCACTGTTCTTCAAAAGGAAAGCTGTTGACCAATATATCATTCCAGTGCTCACATATGGATGGGAAGCTTAGACCCTAAAGGCAAAGACCATTCAGAAGCTTCTGACAACTCAAAGAAGTTTTAAGAAATTTATTCTGGGCATTGCCCAAAGAGATGGGAAACAAATGAAATGGGTTCTAAACCAAAGAAAAGTTAGGCCCCGCTTACAGTGCTGACAAAGGCAACACAAGGTCGCCCGAAAACAAAAGCATTGCCGCTGCCGCGTGCGCTTATAGTAAGCGCGACGGCAACAATGCGACGGCGCGACGTCGCCGTCGCGAAAACTGGCAGCCGGCAAAATATGATTTTTCAAGGGCTGTCGCCTCATGTGACGGCCCTTGAACCAATCAAATGGCCAGGAACCCGCGACGCCGCCACCCGGTGGCGACGGCGACAGGTGACTTCACCCATCATGTCGCCGTTGCCATCGACGGCCTTAAATTGGAAGTGGGTTAGACATATTGCAAGAAGAAATGACCATCATTGGATAGGGATGATATTCTACAGCAGGGGTATGCAAACTTTTTGCCTTGTGCCCCCCTGCCTGCCAATATATCATTCCTGTGCTCACATATAGATGGGAAATACTGATATATATATACAGTGGCGACACACTTTATTCTCGCTCGGCTAGTCCCGCGAATTTGGGTATACTCCGGTGTATTGAGGTTTGTGATCGTTTTCTGCCGGAGTGTATAGCGTTATTTTCCCGGCAGGGATTGAAGCATATTATTCCGGCTGGCTGCAATACTGCAATGCCGTGTAAAAACACATGGGGGCGCTTGCGAGCTGTTCTCTTTGAAGCCGTCCCCTATAATGAATTGTAATGCAGTATATATACTGTATATTATAGATTTTCTATATCTATATACTATATCTATAGATTTTTGGATTAACCCCGTGCGGTCTGCTGTCTCTTTACTGGTCTTTGGATTGGTTCGTATCATATATATATAAATATATATATATATACTGTATAACAAAGCCCCTATAACCCCTAACATATAGTACTGTACACAAACAGTACCGTACTGTATATGCACATACATAAATGATACTATGGGCCGGCGGGGGCAAGATGTGTTTGCAGCAGAGAGAGATCCGTTGCTCTCTCTGCGCAAACATCGGCACATTAAAAATTATTTTAAATACATTTTTATTTATAGTGTAGATGTGCAGGGGGTCTCGGGAGCTGAACTGCACTGGTTTCAGGTCCGGGGACCCCCTGCTCCCCGAGATACAGACCCCTTTATGAGGTTCCGGTATCCCTCTGCGTTTAAAGGTCCCGATCACGTGATCGCGGCCTGTTAAACCAAGCAGAGGGATACCGGCACCCCAAAAAGGGGCCTGTATCTCGGGGAGCAGGGGGTCCCCGGATCTGAAACCAAAACATTTCTGCTCCGGAGACCCTCTGCACATGTACAGTATAAATAAAACACATATATAAATAAACACTCGTTCTTTACCTTAGCGGCTATGCGCTATGGTAAAGAAGCAGCATTTCTGTATTTTTAATGATATTGTACAGTGAGCAGGGGGTTCCCTGAGCCAGAAATCTAAACTCAGGGGGCCCCCTGCTCTTGCTCAATATTATTAAAAATACAGAAATGCTGCTTCATTACCATAGCTTATAGCCGCTAAGGCAATGAAGGGGTTAACCCACCGTGCCCGCTTTATTGTGGGTAGTGGGGGTGGGTGAAGGGGGTATTTGGCCCTTGGTGTGTGTTTAGGACTTGCGGGGGGGTTGTGGGTGCACTTAACCCCTTCACGACCGTAGCAGTTAATACCGCTACGGTCATGAAGGGGTTAACCACTCCCGCGACCCCCACCCCGCAAGCCCAAAACAACCACCGTTGGGGCTAATACCCCCTTCACCCACCCCCACTACCCACAATAAAAAATAATCACACACAGCATCCCCGCAATACATAAATAAATAAATAAATAAATACAAATAAATACATTTGAAATACATTTTTAATCCTAGTGTAGATGTGCAGGGGGTCTCGGGAGCTGAACCGCATTGGTTTCAGGACCAGGGACCCCCTGCCCCCCGAGATACAGACCCCTTTATGAGGTGCCGGTATCCCTCTGCGTTAAAGGTCCCGATCACGTGACCGCGGCCTGTTAAACCAAGCAGAGGGATACCGGCACCCCCAAAAGGGGCCTGTATCTCGGGGGGCAGGGGGTCCCCGGACCTGAAACCAAAACGTTTCTGCTCCGGAGACCCTCTGCACATGTACAGTATGAATAAAACACATGTATAAATAAACACTCGTTCTTTACCTTAGCGGCTATGCGCTATGGTAAAGAAGCAGCATTTCTGTATTTTTAATAATATTGTACAGTGAGCAGGGGGTTCCCTGAGCCAGAAATCTAAACTCAGGGGGCCCCCTGCTCCTGCACAATATTATTAAAAGTACAGAAGCCAATACAAAGCCAATACATTGCAAGTACATTCAGATATCAATGAACCCCTTAAACACCTTATCGGATAATAACCGCAAAGATAATTAAGGGGTTAAGCCACATTGGCCTGATACCTACCCTTCACCCATGAATTTGTACTGTGGCTTCATCATGCAACTATATATATATACTGTATATATATATACAGAGAGACAGAGAGAAAGAGAGAGAGAGAGAGAGAGATATATATATAAAGTATATACAGTATATATACACACGTTATATACTGTACACACCCATGATAAACCAATATACAGTACAAATAAATGTAGAAGGGTTATCAAAAGCACTGTAATACAACCAAACACTTCTCCATACATACACACTAAATTAAAATCAATTTCCTTTAATATTCATAACTGATCTCTCAATCTAAATCATCACTAAACCTCTGAAAAGCCATTTAAACAACTTACATTCCAATATAAATGATGCCTAAATATCTATGCACCATATACATTCTGCAAATTAATCAACCAAGTAAACAAAAATCAATTAGCAATCATTATTTACATCCCTAAACAATTCACACTACATCCCGAACAATGAAACCATTAACAAATTCACGCCTAGAGCAGAACAATTAAGCCTTTGAAAAAATATAAGTAAAACCAGAGACATAACATAAAACACAGACAAAGCTCAGTGCACATCCAGAAAAACTTATATACGGTACAGTGCCTAAATATACATGTATAAATAACTAATAAATAAAATGGTCTTTTAGTTTAACATTTTGGCCAAATTGTTGTAAGCCCTTGAGCCAAACTTCACGGCAGACCACGTTTCAAGGGTCCCTACACTAATATAAATTCTTAATAACCTGTGCATTGCCAGGAAGAATGATTTATAATAAATCTGTCAATATAAGTTGCAAAAGTTCTAAGTCTGATTGAAGCTTTTATTAACCTGTACATTACCAGGAAAAGCACTCTGTAATAGATTTGTCACAATCACACTGCATGCAGTCAAGTTCCCCTGATAGTTGGAGATGCCATGGAGTGAGCTTTTAACCATTTAAATGTGGGAGGGAGTGAGCTTCAATTGGATAGGAGGTTGCCACCCTCCAAAACAGCCAAGACTAGCTGCACAAGAATTATAAAACATACAGAACACCTACAAGCTCAAATTGAACCCCCAAAATACCCACAACATATATATAAGCATATAAGTTTCACAGAGGAGTGCTACTGAGCATGGCATATAAGTTTTTCTGGATGTGCACTGAGCTTTGTCTGTGTTTTATGTTATGTCTCTGGTTTTAAATATATATTGCCATGCTCAGTAGCACTCCTCTGTGAAAGCCTTCCACATTTTAATGTTTCTACAATAAAGAAGATTTTTGCCAGACCTGCTGTCACCCCTTTTTTGCTGTGCGTTGCATCAACAAACTCTGTACTAGATGTGCAGAGGGTCTCCGGAGCAGAAATGTTTTGGTTTCAGGTCCGGGGACCCCCTGCCCCCCGAGATACGGGCCCCTTTTGGGGGTGCCGGTATCCCTCTGCTTGGTTTAACAGGCCGCGGTCACGTCATCGGGGCCTTTAAACGCAGAGGGATACCGGCACCTCATAAAGGGGTCTGTATCTCGGGGAGCAGGGGGTCCCCCGACCTGAAACCAATGCGGTTCAGCTCCCGAGACCCCCTGCACATCTACACTAGGAATAAAAATGTATTTCAAATGTATTTATTTGTATTTATTTATTTATTTATTTATTTAGATTTAATTAGATTTATTTATGTATTGCGGGGATGCTGTGTGTGATTTTTTTTATTGTGGGTAGCGGGGGTGGGTGTGGTTATTTACACGGGATCCCCCTCCCCACATTTACATACAGTACACTGCATCAGAAACGCAGGCCAGGGAGATTTAACAGACAATAGGGGGAGGTTTTTTTTACATAGATTGCAGGGAAGCTTAACGCACACAATAGGGGGATAGGGGGAGGGGGTTTTACATAGATTAGAGAGAAGGCAGGGAGGTTTAACACAGACATTAAAAATATGTATTGAATGTATTAAATGTTTATTATGCCTTAACCCCTTCATTACCCTAGCGGCTATACGCTATGGTAATGAAGCAGCATTTCTGTACTTTTAATAATATTGTGCAGGAGCAGGGGGCCCCCTGAGTTTAGATTTCTGGCTCAGGGAACCCCCTGCTCACTGTACAATATTATTAAAAATACAGAAATGTTGCTTCTTTACCATAGCGCATAGCCGCTAAGGTAAAGAACGAGTGTTTATTTATATATGTGTTTTATTCATACTGTACATGTGCAGAGGGTCTCCGGAGCAGAAACGTTTTGGTTTCAGATCCGGGGACCCCCTGCCCCCCGAGATACAGGCCCCTTTTGGGGGTGCCGGTATCCCTCTGCTTGGTTTAACAGGCCGCGGTCACGTGATTGGGGCCTTGAAACGCAGAGGGATACCGGCACCTCATAAAGGGGTCTGTATCTCGGGGAGCAGGGGGTCCCCCGACCTGAAACCAATGCGGTTCAGCTCCCGAGACCCCCTGCACATCTACACTAGGAATAAAAATGTATTTCAAATGTATTTATTTGTATTTATTTATTTATTTATTTATTTAGATTTAATTAGATTTATTTATGTATTGCGGGGATGCTGTGTGTGATTTTTTTTATTGTGGGTAGCGGGGGTGGGTGTGGTTATTTACACGGGATCCCCCTCCCCACATTTACATACAGTACACTGCATCAGAAACACAGGCCAGGGAGATTTAACAGACAATAGGGGGAGGTTTTTTTTACATAGATTGCAGGGAAGCTTAACGCACACAATAGGGGGATAGGGGGAGGGGGTTTTACATAGATTAGAGAGAAGGCAGGGAGGTTTAACACAGACATTAAAAATATGTATTGAATGTATTAAATGTTTATTATGCCTTAACCCCTTCATTACCTTAGCGGCTATACGCTATGGTAATGAAGCAGCATTTCTGTACTTTTAATAATATTGTGCAGGAGCAGGGGGCCCCCTGAGTTTAGATTTCTGGCTCAGGGAACCCCCTGCTCACTGTACAATATTATTAAAAATACAGAAATGTTGCTTCTTTACCATAGCGCATAGCCGCTAAGGTAAAGAACGAGTGTTTATTTATATATGTGTTTTATTCATACTGTACATGTGCAGAGGGTCTCCGGAGCAGAAACGTTTTGGTTTCAGATCCGGGGACCCCCTGCCCCCCGAGATACAGGCCCCTTTTGGAGGTGCCGGTATCCCTCTGCTTGGTTTAACAGGCCGCGGTCACGTGATCGGGGCCTTAAATGCAGAGGGATACCGGCACCTCATAAAGGGGTCTGTATCTCGGGGGCAGGGGGTCCCCGGTCCTGAAACCAACGCGGTTCAGCTCCCGAGACCCCCTGCACATCTACACTAGGAATAAAAATGTATTTCAAATGTATTTATTTGTATTTATTTATTTATTTATTTATTTATGTATTTCGTGGATGCTGTGTGTGATTATTTTTTATTGTGGGTAGTGGGGGTGGGTGAAGGGGGTATTAGCCCCAATGGTGGTTGTTTTGGTCTTGCGGGGGGGGGGTCGCGGGAGTGATTAACCCCTTCATGACCGTAGCGGTATTAACTGCTACGGTCGTGAAGGGGTTAAGTGCACCCGCAACCCCCCCGCAAGTCCTAAACTCACACCAAGGGCCAAATACCCCCTTCACCCACCCCCGCTACCCACAATAAAGCGGGCACGGTGGGTTAACCCCTTCATTGCCTTAGCGGCTTTACGCTATGGTAATGAAGCAGCATTTCTGTATTTTTAATAATATTGAGCAGGAGCAGGGGGCCCCCTGAGTTTAGATTTCTGGCTCAGGGAACCCCCTGCTCACTGTACAATATTATTAAAAATACAGAAATGCTGCTTCTTTACCATAGCGCATAGCCGCTAAGGTAAAGAACGAGTGTTTATTTATATATGTGTTTTATTTATACTGTACATGTGCAGAGGGTCTCCGGAGCAGAAATGTTTTGGTTTCAGGTCCGGGAACCCCCTGCTCCCCGAGATACAGGCCCCTTTTGGGGGTGCCGGTATCCCTCTGCTTGGTTTAACAGACCGCAATCACGTGATCGGGACCTTTAAACGCAGAGGGATACCGGCACCTCATAAAGGGGTCTGTATCTCGGGGAGCAGGTTGTCCCCGGACCTGAAACCAGTGCGGTTCAGCTCCTGAGACCCCCTGCACATCTACACTATAAATAAAAATGTATTTAAAATAATTTTTAATGTGCCGATGTTTGCGCAGAGAGAGCAGCGGATCTCTCTCTGCTGCAAACACATCTCGCCCCCGCCGGCCCATAGTATCATTTATGTATGTGCATATACAGTACTGTATGTGTACAGTACTGTATGTTAGGGGTTATAGGGGTTGTTGTTATACAGTATATATATATATATATATATATATACTGTGTATATACAGTACTGTATATATATACTGCATTACAATTCATGAATTTATGCCATCTGGTGGACACGCGAAGCATTGCAGCCTATTAAATCCTGATCATTATCATTTAACAGATCAGCCGCCCGTCAGCCAGGCATGAACCGTGGCTGGGAAGGCAAACGCAACGTGGCTTGTCAGAGGTGAGGAGCGGCGCATTCCAGGTATCTGCCAGGTACAAACTGGATATTTGCTCGAATAAGTGTGTCGCAGCAGTATATATATATATATATATATATATATATATATATATATATATATATATATATATATATATATATATATATAAAAATAATATAGTTTTAACAGCACTCTAAGAATATGTGGGAATATAGTAAGACTACGTGCATGGGAACCTGGAGGGACCATATTCCCTCCCAAAGAACAATATAGAACAATAAAATGGGGGGTACCCAGAACTCAAATGAAAAGAAAACAATTAAAATTATAAATATGTCGCAACAAAATTTTACTGTAATATTGCCACAATATGACCACACAATTTGTATAGATACTCGCAAAAGTCAGCTATCTAAGTACAACTCAAACAAAGCAGGGATGTGAGTAACAGCAAATGGAGTGGGAGAACACATTGTAAAGGAAGGGAGGGGAAAGGATGAGGAAAAAGCAAATCTACATACTCACAATAAGAAAAATGAGAGAAACACAGCTATTCTTTCTGTAATCTTAAAATAAAATTCCCCCACTACCTCTTACTGGTGGGGAGGGGCATAAAAGTAACTCTAATTGTGGTCTGGGGTGGAGAAGGGATCCCACCCTAAATAATTTCCACCAATGATCATCTCCCATATGGCCTCTAAAAGCTCCTATCATCTGTAGGGTTTGGTGGCTAGGTGATACCCTTTGCTGCTCTGTGCTAAGCTCCTGTTGTGTGGGGGCTGCATGCTGCCTCTCCTAGGGTGCCTCTGTCTCTGGGTGATAATATCCCCTTGGGAGCCTGAAGAGCAAATGCCGCCAGTGGAGGTAGAATCTATGTCTCCCCAGCTAAAGGAGGGAGAAGGATATTTATAAACAGGGCCATTCAACTAACATGGTTGGAATGTTTATTAATATCCTAAAGGTAGCGCAGGGGTTAATTGCAGGGCATGTCCGGTACGTAATAAGGGAATATAATAATTTTTACCATTGTATGCAAAGGTGCATGCAATAACACAGGGTTAAATATCATTGTAGCCATACCGCGAAACCTCGGGTTAACCAGTGCATTAGTATCTGCTACATTTGTATGTCTTCATTTTTTTTCTAAATCTTTAAGCAAAACACATTGTATCTTTTCTAAACATGAACACAAACTACTTTTAAACTGTCGTGCTTCTCCAATTCATATTTCCAATGATCAAGAAATAACTATATTTCCAACTCCAGTAGAAAAAAAAACATTTTTAAAAGACATTCCATTGTGAATGAAAGCATTGAGAATGTGCCTACTGTATTATTTCAGGAAGCAGCATATGTGAAAACTACAAGTATGAGTTGAATTTCACATCCATGATATACCACAGGATGTGAGTTACATTCCACTGTAATGTAGACTTGTCTTGTTCCTGAATTGTTAGTTCATTACTGTTTAAGTTCCAGCACAGTTAGCAAGGAATCTTACAAACTATTTCCCTCTTTCCTTAGTTCTTTCAAATACTGTATGTATCACTCTTTTTTATGCTTAACTTAAAAACTGGAGAGTTACGTGACCCTTGATGTACGCATTATCCTCAAGCGAGACTGAAATGGGTCCCTCTGTCTCAGCTTCAGATACAATTCTTAAAAGCGGGAAGTCATTAAATGTCACTATGTCCAAAGCCTTTCAAGATGCTTAAATTGGCAGGAAGCTAGAGCAATTTACATTACTTCCACTGGAGTAACCTTAAGGCCCCCCCCCTCCCCAGACTTTAAGACAAGGTTTCCAGAATATAAGATATTTCTTATGTGAATACTAAAAACATGATTGAATGTATATAGTTGGCAGGAGCTGGTAGTCTATAAGACCTGTGCTGCAAATATATGGGGGTGATAAAAAAAGACTAAATCTGGAATCAGATCATGTAGTTTCTTAATACATTGCAGGTAAATGTATAATTAAAGTAAACATTCATATTAGTCACAGAGTACATTTATAAATAGGGCACATTCATGCATACATTGATTGGTACCAATAAACTGCATTGATAAACCTACTATTATTGGGCCTATGTTTTTTTTTTTTTTTTTTAAGAGAGGATTTTATGGTGGACATAGCGTATTTCCCTAAGTTTATGTTTTATGAGCAGTTATAAGGCCCCTACAGATCAACAAGGCCACTACAGATCAACTGGCACTCACAAAGCCAGCAGCTGACCAGACACCAGTTTGGGAGATGCAGGGGATAAGACTTTTCAACATGTGTAACATTATTATGTTTTACCCTTTAATTTGTATCTCTGTTATGCTCCCCCTTACTCCCACAGCATTGCACAGTATTGCATAGTATTGACTGATTTGGACATTCTGGGAGTTGTGCATACGTTGTCAGCCATAGCGTGGGTGCTTACTGCTGATACACTTAGAGCCTAAGGCATGGGACCCGCTGCGCCAGGCGGCGCGGGCGGCCGCACGAGCATTCCCCACCAGCAGGGGAATCCTCCCGAGCCGGTCCCAGTCCCCCCTCACGGCACAGCTCACTACACGCTGTGACGCGTCAGCCGCTAGGGGATTCAAGAGAATTGTAATCCTAAGCGTCGACGTGTCACGTGGTGTGGCTGTGAGCCAATGAGGAGGGAAGGCTTCGGGAGGAGGGGAGGCTTCAGGGAGCGGGGAGGAGAGTGTGGAGGGAAAGCAGCGTGAGTGCCTGTCTGTGTGTGTGTACTGCTGCGGCACAGTTTATTCGAGCATTTGCCCGTTCTGTGCCGCAGCAGTAGCCTGGCGCGCGCCCGAGAGTGACGGGCGCGCGCCGAAGCAGCGGAAGAGCGCCCTCCGATCGGGGCGCTCTCCCTACCGCTGCCGGGTCCGCCGGGTCCCCTGGAACCCCCTGCCGCTGTCCCGCGATCGCGGGACACCAGGGCTCCCTCGGGGAGCCCCTGGACGCGCGTGCAGGGGGCGCACGCTCCCGAAGACGCGTGACCGCGCGTCTATGACGCGCGGCAAGCCGAGGGGCGGCCACTAGCAAGCCGGGAAATCTCCCGGCTTGCGGATCTGGCCGCAGTGTAATAAACTGTGTCGCCAGTGTATGTGTGTGTCTGAGTGCCTATCTGTGTGTGTGTATGTGTGTGCCTGAGTACGTGAGTGCCTGCCTTTCAGTGTGTGTGTGCATGAGTGCCTGTCTGTGTGTCTGTGTGTACCCCTTATATCCCTTTTTCATTCACCCCCTCTACCCCTCCCCCTCCCACCTTCCCTTACCCGGGTCCCTCTTTTTCCTTAAACTGCGTTCCCTCAGTATTCTTATGTGTACACACACTATTTCATATTACAATATGATTTGGCATATTCCTTGACTATTCCATTCTTACTGTGTGCTGGGAACTTCCACATATTTCATTATGACATTACTATGTCATGGGGATCCTGTGATGCCAGACCCCATGACATACAGTAGTAGCTACATCTAGAGGGCACCCAAATGGTTAAGAGTGATCCTGGTGGGAATAAGGTCTAATAATTTCCCACTATATTTCTGTGCACAAGCCTGTCATTGTTTATAATGCTTCAGGACTGCGGCAAAATAAAAGCCGTGGCGCAGTTAGACTTCTATGGGTTTATATTGCTGATTAATAAGGAATACCGGCCCGTAGTGATGGAAGTTGAAGCTCATGGTAGAGCATCTAGAGTAGTAAATTATCAATATTTTGAAGGCTGTATGTCCTTATCTGATGGCCTTATTGTTGCTTGATCTGGTGCATTAGGAGGGGAAGTTCCTACAATCAAGTTCAGTAAAGCATTGTTAGTCAAGGTTTAAGTTTGGAGTTGGTTAATTGGATAGTTGGTGACTCGTAGGTCACTAGAACATAGAGGTGATTGTTAGGTGTGATGTTAGGGGTAGATTTGGTTGCTCTTAAATAAAGGTTAAGCCCACCATTATCCCTACCTTTCTATGATATGATGTATTTATTTATGTATGTACAGTTTATTGTACCAATTCGCTATATATTATTCTTAAAGTATATAAAACAGTGATGTACTGTATAGCTCTGTTCAAGAAGGTGGACCTGCATGGGTTAACTCTGTCTTACAAATGGAGCTATAATCACATCAGATGTTGGTACTGTAGGCCTGGATACTGATGGGATTAGGCCCATTGTTGAGGAACCAGGGAGAGGTCGACCACCTGCTGAGTGGACTTGTTCTGCAAAAAAGCTGTAAATGCTGGGGCTATATCTGCATTGTAGGACTGTGAAGCGGAATTGTCCTTATCTGCCTTCATCATGTGGACTATGTTAAGGATAGGAATGATAATATTTAGGCATGCCATTTTGGACACCTTCAACACCAGTAATCTCATCAACCTGGTCTGGGGCCATGTGCAAAGATCCAGACTTTTGTTCCTACCAGACTAACTGGCATCTCCCCAGTTGGGACAAGGGTATAAATACTTCTTCCCACCCTTTGGACCTGATAGCCCTTTTGAAGGCAGTGTGCTGACCGCACTGAGAGAGATAACTGGGAGTCAACAGAAGGGAACCAAGGAAACCCAGTGCATGAGACTGGAGCATTCGGTGGAGCTGCAGTCTGTGTGTGCAGCATTGGCCTGAGCCGTTTGGAGTGAAGAAATGGTGGGGAATTTAAAGCTGCCGGAAGTTTGTGGAAACTTTCCCCAATAAATTCATTTTTTTTTCAACTCTGCAGTTCAGTCTAGTGTACTGATGATCCCTGGTGTAATTGTCCTGGTCTCCCATGACAATAGGGTGGCCTTTTGAGTGAGAGTTGGATACCCATGATGATGACAAAGCCTGGGTCTTTTGGTAGGGAATAAAGGTGTGAGGAGGTGCCCTGATAGTGGTCTTGAGTTGGGATGCTTTCCTAGGGTTTTCCCCAGAGGCTTTCAGTTGAATGTTAGAGGCTTTGGCAAGATCCCTGCTGTGCAGATGCTGTTACACGGTCTTGGTATGTAAGTCAGTTTGATCAGTAGTGGTGATGAACTACTATGGATGGGTGCTAAGGCTTTCGGGAATAGCTGGAAAGATGTAAAACAGCATTTCATTCTTAATCACATGTTTTTTTTATTTATTTAATAAATCAGTTGCGTTGTATTAAATAAATACTTACTGCATTTTAATATATACTGTAGTTCCCTTTTTGTCATTTTTAGTGATTATTACCATTTTAAACTTCCATGGATTGCTATAGCAACTATTTAGAAAGCTTCGCCACTTTCTGTTTTTACAGTAAATAGGTAGCCATAATGCATGCTCTGGGAAGCAGAATCTTCGCCGATCGATCATTTGAGAATGGATTGATCTGCAGCTTAGATAATTGCATTGCCATAAAGGTCAGGGAGTGCTGCTCTTATTAAAACAACAAAACCAAAAAAATGAAACAATTAGGCAAGAGAAAATGTCCCTTCAATAGAGTTCAAATACGTTTATCCAGTTGGGCAACGGTAGTTGGTCAATTCAGTTTCAAAGATGACAGAGGTGGCATTTTTTAGGTCTTATGGCGTTAATGTGTGTATTTGCCTTGCCCTGTAACTGTAGCATTGTTGGTGTTATGGAAAAAACTGAGGTAGGGGTTGGAGACATCGGGACACATTTAAGGTTATAAATAGCCAAGTTTGTGGTGGTAGCTTCAGAAAATATTTTGGTTGTGACACACTGCAATGTACATTATTCTTTTGTGGAATAATAAGAGTAAAGATGTATTGGTTCCATTATATAATCACTTCCATATAATGTTCATGACTTTCTATTTCATTGGTAAATACTAAGAGAAAACATAATTCCCATCTTCCACATTTTAATTACGTATACTAGAAAATAAACATTTAATGAGAAGGGGTACTTCAATACAAGTATTACAGTTCTTATGCAAAATTTCATAATGTGTAGGAGATCTATTTTTAATAGTTTAACTCCATCACAGAAACCTGTCTTTTCAATTAAATAAAGCCCTAAGGCTAACAATAGATTTCATTTTCTGTCTCCAGTTATCTACACCGAATTGTACTGTTTTTCAGTATTACTCTTTAATGCGCAGACTTTCACCTATTTTTATTTAGTAATAATGTCTGATACTTCCTCTATTTTTAACCATTTGTACTCCACCCCATCCCTTATCTTGATTTTTTAACAGTTAAAAACATGATAAACCCATCTAATATACGGATAAAAATATCCAAAAAGGAATATTCTATGTCTTAAAAAAGACTAAGAGGCCTATCCTGGTAGCTCTGAAGTGTGACAAACCGCTTTCTAAAGTGCACTTTAGATGTGGATTGCCATGGTTTGCTATTCTGTAAGCCCTTATCATATGTCCAAACTGCATCTGATCATCTTATTTAGAAGCTGTTTCACTCTTGCTCTGACAATCCGATCGATTTGTCAAAAAAGCCAAAAACTCGCATATTTTGCCCACAACTGCCCATTTTTCTGCCCTTGTAGCTCCATTATGCTTCTAAAAACTCTGATTTTCTTTAAATACCACCTCAAGTGTGTCAAGATTTGTATTGCTAGTTACATCTACAGCCTGAAATACTATCATGTCTTGGAAAAATGTGTTAACTCCCAATTAAGCGATTACTATACCAAGACAAATTTCCCTAGCCAATTCCAATCTGGCTTTCACCCCAAACACTCCACCGTAACTACCCTGCTAAAAGTTTGCAATGCAATCCAGTGTGAAATGGAATGGGGACAAATCACTGGTGCAATATTCCTAGATTTTGCAAAGGCTTTTGATACTGTTGATCATGCTATCCTGCTTAACAAACTCCAGAGCTCTGGAATAGTGAAACATGCTTTAAACTGGTTTCAGTCCTACCTATCAGGTAGATCCCAATATTTGTCCATCTCAGGCTCTAACTCCAACCGCTTGGATATCACCTGTGGTGTCCCGCAAGGCTCTGTTCTGGGGCCCCTACTCTTCTCAGTGTTCATAAATGATCTTCCCACATCTTGTAAGGAAGCTTCAATACACATATATGCAGATGCAACAATCCTATATGCACACAGCCATAGCCTCTCCGACCTCGAACACATAATTCAGTCTGATTTTTTGAGACTCGAAAACTGGATTTCCCAAAACAAACTGTTTTTAAACACTGACAAGACTGTAACAGTGGTATTTGGGACCAAGACTAAATTTTTAAAGCTTCCAGTGACTAAGCTCCAGATCAGATCCAATGCTAACACCACCCTAACTCCTGTTACTAGTTTTAAATACCTGGGCATATGGTTTGACTACCACTTAACATTTGGGATGCATATTGATACCCTGACATCCAAAACCTATGCCAAACTATGTGTACTTTACAGGAACAAATCCTCCCTAAGCCTGCTGATCAGAAAGCGTATCGCACAGCAGATGCTAATGTCAATTATCGACTATGGAGACATTAAACGGCTTGGCACCCCAACCCACCTTAGCAAACTTGACACCCTCTACAATTCAATTTGTCGTTTCGTTCTCCAATGCAACTACAACACACATCACTGCGAAATGCTCAAAGAACTAGATTGGTCATCACTTGAGTATAGGCGCAAAGTTCACCTTTCCTATCTTGCCTTCAAATACTTTCTGGGCAAGCTACCCATCTATCTGAACAAGCTCCTCACCCCTACCACATGCAGCACTTATCATCTGACATCTGACTCCAAAAGACTCTTCATGGTCCCAAGGCTCAACAAAGTATCCGCCGCTCCTCCTTCTCTTACCGTGCACTCCAAAACTGGAACAACCTACCTCTGACTCTCATAGCCCCTACCAGTTTAAGTTCTTTCAAATCAAAGCTGTCTCACATTATAACCTGGTCTGTAACTGTTACATACGCCCATAATATATATTATCTTTAACTGTGCATGCAATGTCTTGTATATAATGTATACCCTGTATACCCTGTTCACTTTTGTAACTGTACTTGTAACTATTGTGACAAACGCCCCTCTTTTGTAGTGCTGACGTCTGTCTGGGTTCTTCCCGACACAGTCTTCTAGGGTTAATTATACAACAAACAGGATCATGCAAAGTATTATGCTGCTTAACTCAGGCTTCTGCCTGCTTTATTTTCATCCAAGTAAGGTACTGCAGCTTTAACATGTGTAGGTTAGAGGTACTCAGATACTTTCATTCAGCAGTTCACACATTTCAGTGTTACAATATTTCCCACACTGTTATTTCAAGAAATAAAACCAAAATCATATAAGCAAATCCTATCCCTTTCAGGGATCTAACTACACATCAGAATCAGTCTCTCTAACAGCTGCTGGCCAACTAAACTGGTTCCCCAGCTTAAAACAATGCTCTCTCATTTAGGGACACAAGATACAGCACAGTCTTTTAGCAACAGCAGTAATCATTTGTTTTGTCTTATCTGTTCGTGGTGTCCAGGCAAATCCTCTGGTACTGTCATACGTGGAGAGGCCGTCAACCTCGATACTGGATGCAGGAGAGTAGCGACACCCCCAGCCCCCAGGCTCCAAGGAGAGAGAGAGAAATGCAAAACCTCTCTGCTCTAAATACCTGTGCATGTGATTAGAAGAGCAGGTGAGGGAGAACTAGAGCCATTGTAATCTGTGGTCTGGATTTTCCATCCAGCTGCCTGAGTTAATGTGAAGCTGTGGAACGGATCATTTTTAGCTATTCCTGCACTTTCTGCTCTAAAATGGGGCAGAAAGCTGCCTAACATCTTTGGACTATGTCACATATCCCCCTCCCCAGCTCACACCTACTGGGGTGAGCGGCCATGGACCTCACTGGGGTGAGCGTCCTACCTGAAATACTTGAGCTAACTCCTCAGTACAACATTAAGTATTCACATGATACGAATATGAACTTCATTATAAATTTACCAACCGAAAAGGGCATTTTTTTTTTTTTTCCATATTGTAAGCTACCAATATTTTTTCTCTTATACTACAGCCTTGTAATCTTAAGGGCCATCAACCCTGTATATTAATTTGTAGTTTAGCTACATTTTCAACACAGAGAACCAATATAACATTGTAATATTGACAAAATGCTTATTTGCATAGTTAAGTGTCCGTGACATAGTCCACACGTGTAATAAAAAAAATAAATCGGTCAGTTCCCCCAAACATTTTTTTTTTTTTTTTTGACTTCCAGTCTATTGCATCCTTTGACTTTATTTCATAGCCCGCTGCAACCTGCAAATTACTGGACTGTTTCTTTAGCTTCTGATGAGACCCTTGGACCAGATTCTCCTTGGCTCCACAGTGTGGTCCAGATTGGTGAGATATGGAACTATTCAGGCGCCGTGTTAACCTTCGTTGTTTTTTTTTTTCAATCTTTGATTTCCCTTTTGTGGCCATTACCAGGCCTTTGGGTTTTGGAGACCTAGTTGCCTCTGTACAAACGTAGTCCATATTAACCATGTCATCAGGATCTGTCAACAAGTTTGTGTTTTCAGGAACTGCCACCCACTTGGCTAAAACATCTTCTGTGTTGTCCTGGGTGTGTCCACTAGTTTGATAATCTTCTGGACAACGTAAATGAAATTGAGGATCTGGATTTTTGAATCCCAGATCAGGGAGAATATTCTCAGGAGGGTGCCTATCTGTTTCTGGAATAACAGCAGCACAATCAAAGTCAATTCTTTCTCCTTCCTCTTTGTCATCAGTGAGGGCATTGAGTTTACGTTCCCTGGTCTCCTTTTGTGACCGTGTCTCTTTTAGCCTTGGAATCTCTTTCTCCAACTTCATCTTTATAGCAAATCGTAATATTGCAACAGCATTGAAGATACACGTATAGGAACGTACAGCTTGCTTGGTTAGGAGGTAGGATTGATAGCCCGACTGAACCACTTTAGCCGCTTCTCCCATGTCCGTCATCTGTTTCAGAGCGAGGTTTAACTCTGTTTCATTTTCTTTATTCTTGACCTGCAGCTGCAGGTGCTCCTTCTGGGTCTTGTCCAGCTCCAGCTGCAGCCGGGCCCCCTCATTTGCCGTGTGGTCCAGCTGCTTGTAGATATCGGCCATCTCGCTTTCATAGCGCAATGTCAGGCAGACCACCTGACGGACGGAGATCTCCTCTCTCTTGGCGCACTGTATCTCGCGCTCAGCCATCTGCTTCTGCAGCTCTTCAACCTGATCGTGCCAGACCTCCCTCAGGGTCTTCACCTCTATCTGGTGCTTGCTCTGGGTTTGCATCAGCGCCTCCATTTTTTGGAGCTCTGCAGTTTGTGTTGCCTGGATCACCGCTGATTCTGTATTCTGCAGTGCTTCCTGCATTTCTAACTTTTCCTGGATCAATTGCTTCTCCACTTTTTCTGCTTGGTGAAGCTTCTCATCACCTTCACTGATCTGGTCAGTCAAGTCTGAATTTTTCTGTGTCAGACTTACATTCTCTCTTTTTACAGTTTCTAAATCACTTAGGGCAATCTCATGGGTTTGCTTCAACATTCCCAGCTCTGTGTTCAGACCGTGGCCCTCCAGGCGCAAGTGTTGCACCTCTGTGCTGAGCGCATGAACCTCTTGTAGAGCCTTCCCGTATTTCTGTTTTAGGATAGCAATCAATTTGTCAGACTTAATCTGTTTTTCATCCATGGTGACAATTACGGTGTTGGCCTTTTCCAGACTAGTCGTCACCTCTTCCAGCTCACTCCGTAAGAGAGACTCTGTTTTCTTCAAAGCCTCGTGCTCTTGTAAAGCTGGAAGTATACACCTCTGTAACTCGGCGTTCGCTTCTCGCACCTTATTGTTAGATTCTTGCTCCTTCTTCCAACATTCTCGCTCCTTCACCAAATCCTGCCACAGGACTTCATAATTATGGCGGGCAGCTTGGAGTGCAGAAACCAAAGCCTCTTTATCCTGGTTCAAGGATTCAGCTTCCCTCTGCTCCTCCTTTTCCTTTGCCACTGTTCCCGTGACAATTCTGCCGATCACTCCGGTCTGCAGCACATCTCGGCGCCTTTCTGACGCATGTCCTGACAGCGCAGGTTCAAGTGGCTCGGTCACTTCCCCTGTGACTTGAGGGACAGTTTTCTTTTTCTTCTTCTTTCTTTTTGCTTTATTAGCTCCAGAGATATCAGTGGTACTGGGCACACGCTCACTGGTATCAGCTTCCACATCTTGCTTGCACACATAGGGCGTTGCTTGCTTTTGCAGCTGTTTGTCTTTGAAAATTTTGGGGCACACATCTTCCATGTGACCTACTTTATGACAGGCCCAGCATACTAAATTCATCTGTGGGTACGGCTCTCCTCCAGGGGCCACATACGAGTCGTCATCATCATCATCATCATCATCGTATGGCCTGAAGGGACACTGTTTTTCATGATTATGTACATTACAAAATAAACATTTCACGTCGGCCATTTTAGAAACCCGGCAGGAACAATTTGATAGCTGCAATTTCACTCCCTTCAGCAACTTGCATACAGCACTTGCTAGCTGCAAATTCACTCACTTCAGCAAAATGCATTAGCTTTACAAACAGCACTTGCTAGATGCAATTTTTTTTTTTTTTCTTCTTCAGCAAAACATTTTGGTTTTCTGTTTGGGTTCAGGGTGCTATTGCATCCACACTTCGCACATTCTCTGTGTATGCTAGAAGCACAACTGATATACACATTGGGACAGACTTCACTCATAGCATCTGTACTTTAGTTCAGCTCGGCGGCCATTTTAAACCACCGCATTTATTTGCAAACCCACAGACTTTTTAGTGTCGACCCGCATTCTCCACCATATGTGACAAACGCCCCTCTTTTGTAGTGCTGACGTCTGTCTGGGTTCTTCCCGACACAGTCTTCTAGGGTTAATTATACAACAAACAGGATCATGCAAAGTATTATGCTGCTTAACTCAGGCTTCTGCCTGCTTTATTTTCATCCAAGTAAGGTACTGCAGCTTTAACATGTGTAGGTTAGAGGTACTCAGATACTTTCATTCAGCAGTTCACACATTTCAGTGTTACAATATTTCCCACACTGTTATTTCAAGAAATAAAACCAAAATCATATAAGCAAATCCTATCCCTTTCAGGGATCTAACTACACATCAGAATCAGTCTCTCTAACAGCTGCTGGCCAACTAAACTGGTTCCCCAGCTTAAAACAATGCTCTCTCATTTAGGGACACAAGATACAGCACAGTCTTTTAGCAACAGCAGTAATCATTTGTTTTGTCTTATCTGTTCGTGGTGTCCAGGCAAATCCTCTGGTACTGTCATACGTGGAGAGGCCGTCAACCTCGATACTGGATGCAGGAGAGTAGCGACACCCCCAGCCCCCAGGCTCCAAGGAGAGAGAGAGAAATGCAAAACCTCTCTGCTCTAAATACCTGTGCATGTGATTAGAAGAGCAGGTGAGGGAGAACTAGAGCCATTGTAATCTGTGGTCTGGATTTTCCATCCAGCTGCCTGAGTTAATGTGAAGCTGTGGAACGGATCATTTTTAGCTATTCCTGCACTTTCTGCTCTAAAATGGGGCAGAAAGCTGCCTAACATCTTTGGACTATGTCACACTATGTATTATTTGTCATTTTAACTCAATGCCCAGGACATACTTGAAAACGAGAGGTAACTCTCAATGTATTACTTCCTGGTAAAACATTTTATAAATAAATAAATAAATAAAATACGGGTTTGGCTGAGAGCAAAACCCATATCATACTGGGGATGGAGTTAAAACCACCTCTGGTCATTCCGCTTCTAAAGCAAGTAAAAACCCGGCAGTTCGTCACTTTTTATACTATTGAAGCAGTTTAAAAGAAACGGTTTGCAATACAGAATAGTGTTTTCTCTCACAATTCTATCTGCTTCTTCTGTTACATTTTGTTTCAGTTAAGAATTTTTTTTTAAATGTAGCCCTCTTTCCCCCTAGGGTAATTTGTTTATGAGTGCTGACTTTACCTGTTGTCTCTCAGAGATCCCAAACCTCCGCCACGGGGAGCCTGGGGTGATACCACAGTACAACTTGATATAGCGCCTCCACCTGAGAGGGATCCCGATGTAGTGGGAGTAGTCCCTCACAGGAGCCGCAACACTGATATACACACACAGTATGTGATAAGAATCACCTTTTACTGAAGAACATATAATAAACAATGTTAACCGAATAATAACTCTACTGGTTACAGCTATCCCTTCGCCTCACAGGACCTTATCCCACCACCGTGTAACCCACACCGTGCCCACCGTACCTGAGGGGCCCTCGGGCATCCAACCACCCTGGTGTCCACAAGGATAACAGCCCCACCCTTGTATGTGGTCAGTGCTGCCACTATGGTATATGTATTCTGTTGGTGTACTTAGGATATTGGTACCTGCCAGGTGCTCCAGCACCCGGGCGTGCCGACTGAGGAAACAATGGGATCCGCTGATCCAGCAATGTCCTCTGCAATGAGTCCGCCTTCATGTGGGGTGGTATCCCGCTGGACTGTCCCACACGAAGACATCTCTACAACTTGCAGAGTGATCTGGTCCCAGACCACTATTGTCAGGGCCGCGCAGCTTGCACCTGTGTCCCTGACTTATCAAATAGCTAAAGGGGCAGAGTCCCTACCTAAGGGCCTGTCCCTGTAGCAGCCACAAACTTATTGCATGAGTCGGGGCCTAGTTGGGGCCTAAGGGGATGTCTGGCCTAGTGCAGAAGCCACAGACCCCTGCACACCTATACCCTCCCTTGTCTGTGTCCCAGCTCCAGCTGACCTGTGGCTGCAGTTTGCCAAATGTATCTATTTTGCAAGCAGGAAATCCACAAGCCCTATTGGCTGAACAGCGTCCATGTGACATACAGCCCCAGTGCATCATGGGGCTTGTATTCCACTGCAGTGCTTCTTCTGTAATTGTCGGCTCTCCATTCGCACTACTGCGCATGTGGCAGCCTTGTGCATGAGCGGTTACTCACAAGATGGCGGCACCCTACTAAGGGAGCCGCCACGGACCTCCGGCGACCAACTCACCACCCCAGCTACGCTGGCCATGCTCCCGCTCACCTCTGCCGGCACCAGCGCTCCCCGCGCTCTCGCCAGCTCTCAAGTACCCGGGCCTTCTGGATGCGCACGCACCCGCCTGGCTCGCGAAGGTATGGGAAACCAAGGGGAACCCTATTATACTAATAAAAAAAATCACATAAAAAAATTGATCACATTTTTGGAACTTTAGTATTTTTTGAAAACATTTGTGATTTTATCCTCCAAAAGATCAATTATTTCCCCCAAAGAAACCACAACAAAAAATGAATCAGAGGATAAGCCTTTCTTGGGTTTTCACTTGAATTTTATTCGTATTGTAAGTTTGAATATCAAATACTGCTGTACTTGAAATTTGAATCAAATGTCAAATGTTCCCATCCTTAATACAATATGTTCAGTTAGTTTGTATTTCCACACCTTCAATCTCCAGAATTTGTACTGCATATACTGTGTACGGTGTCATAATGTATTTAAGAGACATAAACATAATATGTTTATGGCTTGATTCTTGTTGCTTTATATTTATTGCAGTGTCAAAAAACAATGATTTCCAGAATAAGGATGCCTAATTAAGCAAGCACATTGTACATTATTTTTTTCTTATGTTATGCTCTAGGTCCTATGAAATGCCTATTTTTAAGTGAAATGTAGCTGTTCCTCTCTACTTTATCATTTGTTTTATTTGGTAATATTGAGAGACACGTCTTATATGAGATAGTTTCTGTGTCTGTATAAATCTAGTTTTTTTTACTATGTAAAACGTATGACAATGTATAATTCTACATTCTTACCCAAGCTGACAATCATTTGGTGCTGACAATCATTTGGACATTCTTACCTAAGCTGACAATCATTTGGTGCTCTATAAATCTGTAAAAATCCTGACTGTGCACCTACTGTAACACAAGGGCTGCTTCAGTCAGTTTAACTTACCAGCTACAATGTATCCTTATATTATTAAGGTAACATTATCTAAAACGGCTAGGAATATTGGCAACACATTTTCACAAACAGGAAAGTTTTGCAAATATCTTGCACTGCTTGGGAGGTGGGCAAAAACCTGCTATAGAAATCAAAGGATCTTTAAGTATTAATTTCATGAAAATTATGCTCAGTGTAGTTATTTTGTCCTGCATACATAAAGGTGGAGTTGTGATCTACATAGTTTTTTTCTCTCTGCTAATTTAAAATACGTGAGAATGACATTAAGAATTAAAAAGAAAAAAATACATTCAATATTATCTAATACTATCGAACGGATTTATTATATAAAAAAAAAACATTTCACATGTTTTGCTGCTTTAACTCATTTGTCCTGTAATTGTGTCTTGAGTTTGAGTATAAGTATAACTACACCAAGACTGTCTTAAGAAAAGAATGCCTGTCCCCCTAATAAAATGTTGTAATATTCTGTGATAGTCCCACTCACTTCCTTTGTTAGCTCTGATAATAAATCCATTTTATCTGCTGTAGACTGATTCTTGCCATGATTTCAAAGCTTTGTAGCTGCACCATATGGCAGCTGAGAGAAGGCCGGGGCACTGATCTGTGTTTTTATTTTGAAACAATAGAGGCAATTGTGTCAAAGAGAAAAGACTAAAAAATGTGGAAGACACACTTATGCATGAAGAAATGCCTCAAGCCTTGGCATGAAGAAATAACCTGATGTTGCTTTATAATAAAGAAAGGTAATGTTTCTTTTTTTGGGGGGGAGGGGGGAATGTCAATCTATTTTTTTAATCCATTATGTATAGAAAAAACTGTCAATAACATGAGAAACAATGTCCAAGTGTGTTGCAGAACACAGCAAATTTAGGATGTCTTTTATCCAACTTTAATATCATCACGGAACCCCTTCCACCCACACCATTTAAATTCTGTTTGTGAAACCAGAGGCTAAGACAGATCATTTATTGAGCTGCAATTTACTTAATAATAAAGACAATTTCCTTCAAATCCCAGATTGACATTTAGGACACTTACATGTTCATGTTTGCTACAGGCACTATTATTTCAGGCAATGAAAGATCCAATTAAAGGGCATTTATATGTCCTTGTTGGCAAAGGGCAGTACTATTTTTGACTTTAAGCTAATTATGTGAAATCATTTTTAACTGTATAATAAGAATAAAATGCTTAAAGAAAAAATAAATCAGATGTAAAAAAAATTAACTATGCATGTAATAGAACCTACAAACCTTTGTTTTAAAAGCTAACAACTTACTCACTATATCATGGCTTTTACAAATATTTTGTTTTTATTTATTCGCAATTTTAGAAAATATACATTTGCAATAACGCAGCATGTGATTTTACTTTCAAAATGCTCCAAAATAGAGTTGGGCAATTTTTTTTTCTGGATTTAGATCTGCCTCATAACGGCCAGTTCTTTTGGCGTGCGGATTTTCCTAGATCAGTCTCAAAAAGGGTGAGTTGTCTTTTCCGGATTTTTTTTTTTATTACTGACAATCCACATGGTGGATTATTAATCCGTGGTTGGATTTTTAACAATCTGACAACGAATTGTGGAATGTTGAATTATTTAAAATCCATCAAGATTGTATCCAATGGCACTTGGTTTGATCCATACGGATTGAAACTAGAACAATCCGTCAACGGATTTTACAACGCGGAACGGATTTTGCAGGGAAAGCCTAGGAAATTCTGGGAAACGGATTTTGATCGTCCTTCCCATTCCTATTCCCATACATTTTTTGTATTTTTTATGTTTTCATCAAAAAATCCCTAAAAACATCTCTATTTTCTTTTATGGTGTCATTAAATTGGACACTGGACAAATTTAAAACCTGGTAATTTTGACCTTAGCTTTAACTAAGTATTTGTGTGATACATTAATGAACGCATGTTTTTTTTAAACAATCCTAGGAATGTTATGTCCTAAATGTAATTAAAACTATACCTGGTATGCAGACTATTTCTCTCTTTACATTTTCTTTGATATTGGCAAGCAGTTATGAAAATGTATTATATTTTTACCACCTTTGCTAAATTGTTCAGCATCAATGACAATCCAGGGGGAGCATGTAGGGAGAATAAACAACAGTGCAAAAATCTAAGTGCAGATGATAAACTTATGTGAATAAATTCAAATCTTTGCTCTTCTGTGTGTCCTACTCATGAGAATGAACTGAAGTTCAGGGCAGCAAAAAGTGAACTGGGATGTGTACTTCTATGTTTGGTACTGCTTTCACTTCACACCGCAACTCAGCAGGGAAAGGGGATGCAGAAAAAACAGGAAAGCACCTCAATGTGAGAAAAAATAAATATTTATATATTCAAAGATTGCGCACTTACAATAAAACAAATTAAAAACAGCATTTAGTTTGTGCAAGCCGGAAAGACTAGGAGTGTCACTCCTGAGGAAGCCGTTCGATGATTTGGCGAAACGCATAGAGTGATCGCCCAGACGTTTGATGTGAGGTGGGGAGACACACTGTTGAGGATAGGCACGCCACGGAAGCCTAAACCGGAAGTGACGTACCAATTGAGAGACCGCGACGGAGCTGAGCTACCCGAGTGAACCCGGGAAGCAGAGAGCCAAGGCGAACAGCTCAATTTATTACAGTGGACGTCCCAACGAAGGCAGAGTGGTGAGCCACAGCACCGGGTGGTCTTTCCGGCTTGCACAAACTAAATGCTGCTGTTTTAAATTTGTTTTATTGTAAGTGCGCAACCTTTGAATATATAAATATTTATTTTTTAGCACATTGATTTGCGCTATGGGTGCTTTCCTGTTTTGTCTGCATCCCCTTTCCCTGCTGAGTTGCGGTGTGAAGTGAAAGCAGTCCCGAACATAGTAATACACATCCCAGTTCACTTTTTGCTGCCTCATTCTCGTGAGTAGGACACACAGAAGAGCCAAGATTTTAATTTATTCACATAAGTTTATCATCTGCACTTAGATTTTTGCACTGTTGTTTTTTCTCCCTACATGCTCCCCCTGGATTGTGAAAACAGAACTTTCTACATTTTGGGGCTGAGTGAAGAAAAACCCCACCAGAGGGTTTGAGCAGGGAGTTACAACTTTATTACTTTAATTATTTTATCACGTTATTTAACATAATAATTGCAGTATATGTAATACTTGATTTAGTCACTATTTAGTGAACGATTTCACTTTAAAGTTTTAGCGCCTTTGTTATACACTATCACTTTGTCAACATCAATGACAGACAACGTTGGTTTGGATTAAAGTCTTAAAAATCATTTGCATTAAAAAGAGTGGTAGCTAATTGGTAAGTGTATGAGGAGTATGACGGTAGAGACTCAAAAAAAAACGCCATTCCAATCCCTATCCATTGCTACTTTTTTCTTCCTATCCCTGTAGAATTGTTTTATCCCACATTCTTCATTATTACCATGTGCCCCAAATCCTTATACATTCACACTACAGCAATTTTCCCCTCATATAATTACTGCCCATCAAAATGTTTAAATTCATACGACTTGTCTTGTACCTTTTTCTTAACTATCATAAGTCTTCTAATCTTTTTTTGTGCTACTGTACAAAAATAATTTCTTTGGCATGTGAAAATTACAAAAAGAAATCTATAAAAAGTGCACACCACAGAACCACCTCATAAAATCCTTGGACACACAGTTATTCACACACACATATCTAGGGTATATCATTGCCTTCACACACACACACATCCCTGATGCACATTGCTGTCTCCCTAACCCCATATACACCTCTGTGTATACCTAAATGCCCACCTAATGCCCACCTAAAAATCACTAGGGCACACTACTGCTCCACAGTTATAAGGTACATTATTACTGGCTTACATATTTTATCTTCAGTAGCAGGAAGAAGGAGAACACTTTTGAGGAAGAGGGAGCAGAAATGAATGCAGGGAGATTGAAGAAGAGGGTGAAGAGGGGACCAGGATCAGAAAAAGGAAGGATATTGAAAGAAGATAAAGGAATCTGTGGAAAATGAGTTAATGGAAGAAGAGCCTAGTGGGTGGGGTGGTTAGTAGAGATGGGCACATTTTTGGGGTGGTCTTTGAATCCATCCTGGATCAGCTGGTTCTTTTGGCCCGGGGATATCTCTGGATCAGTTCCAAAAAGGACTATCCGTAATAACGGTTTACTAAAAGTTTGAGGTAAGGTGTCTCCACAGCTGAACCCCATTAATTTCAGCTTTTGGGACACCCTGCTTCCCGAGATACACACCTCCGTTGGGGGTGCCAGTATCTCAGTTCCGTTTTAATGTCCCAGTCATGTGGGCCACTAGGAAGTCATGGCCGGGACATTTAAATCTCAGAGAGATACCGACAGCACACATTTATGGGGTTCAGCTCCTGAGCTTACTGCTTCAAACCTATTTTTAAATATATATATATATATATATATATATATACATATATATATATATATATATACTGCACCGACACACTTTATTCGAGCAAATACCCAGTATGTACCTGGCAGATACCTGGAATGCACCGCTCCTCACCTCTGACAAGCCCCGTTGCGTTTGCCTTCCCAGCCTGGGTTCATGCCTGGCTGACGGGCGGCTGATCTGTTAAATGATAATGATTAGGATTTAATAGGCTGCAATGCTTCGCGTGACTACCAGATGGCATAAATTCATGAATTGTAATGCAGTATATATATATATATATATATATACTGTGCAGTATTGCAGCCAGCGGGAATAAAATGCTTCAATCCCTGCCTGGAAAATACCTCAATGCACTCGGGCAGAAAACAGTCACAAACCTCAATACACCCGGGAATACCCGAATTTGTGGGACTAGCCGAGCTCGAATAAAGTGTGTCGCCAGTGTATATACAGTGTTCGACAAATCACCCAAAAATCTACTCGCCCAACCAAAAAATC